>NC_092324.1:6363636-6666666 GCF_036785885.1 Coffea arabica | reverse complement strand
CTGAAATGCTTCCAAGTCAATATCATTATCTTCCCCAGCTTTACTTTCATCATCTAAATAAATAAATAAAATAACAATTAAGGATTTATCCATATTTATAATAAAATTCAAACTAAAAAGCGCACTTTTAGCACTTCATAGTACAAGTTAAAAATATATATATTTTAATATTAAAACCAATCTTCAAATAGTTGAGAATCATCCTTAGGAAGTATTTCGAATTCTTCTTCCAATTCATCACAATTAAACTCGCCATCTTGTTTTTCTTCTATGATTCAAAATTTCGTTTTATCAATAGATTCATAATCAATGGGATCATAAGATCTTTTTCGGTGATCAAACCTACAATAAAATACATTAGTTATAAATCTAACATTACTTTAAAAAATAAAATGTAAAAAATAAAGTAAAAATCAATTATACCTATGTTGCAAGCGCAAATTGTAGTGCACATAAACAAGATCATTAAGTCTTTGGTGCTCCAACCTATTCCTTTTCTTAGTGTGAGTGCGTTCAAAAATGTTCCAATTATGTTCACACCCAGAAGAAGAAGAAGAAGAAGAAGTTGTTTGACTTAAAATTCTAATTGCAAGTCTTTGCAAATTCGGAACATCACAACCATATAACTTTTATCAATTTTCTGTCATAATCAAATTAAAATATTAGACCAAAATAAAGAATAAATTCACAATTTATAGATATTAAAAATAAATAAATAACCTGACTGATCAGATTTGCTAGTAAGAATAGCAAGTTTGCATCCAAAACTCTCTTGCCTTTCTCGATACATTCTAACCTCTTGTGAGCAATTTTGTTTCAATGTAATCAAGCAAGTCATTTATAACCTCTGGATGTGTACAAAATGTGGCACTTTCATATTGAAAAGCAGGTTCAAATAATAAGCAGTAGCATGTAGATTTTTTCTCAACATTCTATCCCACCTATCATTGATGATGTCAATATAAGGCTTGTACTATCTCTTTTTATTTCTAAATAGCCTTTTGATGCCATTTATTACTCTAAATATGCCTTCATAAAATAACCCAATGAAGCCCTTTCATTAGTGTCACAAATATGCAATAAACGAATGATAGGGCCCATTATCTTCGCCATAATCAAACAGTTATGTCAAAACCTTTCATCCAAAACAATTTGCTTCACATATTTTCCTTTTTCTATTCTCAGAAATTTTTTGTAATCCCCACTAGTAACCAAAGATTGCAAACTATCCTTATGATCATGCAAACTTTTTAATGCAATAAAGGTAGTTGCAAATCGAGTTTCACCTAGATGAATAATTTCTTTCCACCCTGCAACCTTTTTTAACCAATTCAAAGTGAACTTATGATTGTAGATAAAATCGGTCACCGTTGAAGCAAGAGACAGTAGAGTTTTTACATCATTCATTTCACCACTGTCTTTCAAAATCAAATTGATGTAGTGTGTAGCACACGGTGACCAACAAATGTTCGGATATCTTTCACTTAACAAAGACCCAGCAACTTTATAATTGCTAGCATTATCAGTAATTGAATGCACCACATTATTTGAACTAATCATCTCAACAATTTCGGCAAATAAATTACATAAATTTTCTGCACTTGTTACAATATCAGATGCATCCACAAATTTAATGAAAGAAATACCCTTAGGACAATAAACCAAAAAATTAATCAATGATCTTTGCTTAGTGTCTTTCCATCCATTACCCATTATAGTGCAACCAATTTCTATCCAAGTACTTCAAAAGAATCAACAACTAATTTCATATCTCTCTTGACATTTCGCAACAAGTTAACTCTCAAAGAATGATAGGATGGACCTTTGTAACCATGACCCATTGATGCTATTTGATCAATAGCTTTTTGAAAAAATGGAGAGTTAATAGTATTTATGGGAATGCAAGCATCATAAAACCAAAGAGCAATAGTCATGTCCGTATTTTCCCATTTTTCCTTTGCAAACAAGTTTTAATGGTTGATTAAGAAGTATCACGCCCACTTTTAAAAAAAGCATGTATACCTGTTGAAGTTGTGACTTTTCTCTTTCCTTTATTAGATGAACCTATTTCATTTGTTAAATGAGAAGGAATCTCTTGAATTTCATCGCCATCAAATGCATGAGTAGTGCTGCCGAATGAATTTTTTACCTCAAAATCACCCTCTTTTTCTTTAGATTTCTGCTCCTTCTCCTTCATAGATGCTAAAATAGCATGTCTAACTGTCGAGTCAACCCTTGAACATAGAATAATGCTGCCTTATTCTCCTGCCAAATGTTGTTTCATTCAGTGAATGACACCACCAGCAATTACTTTAAAACAATACCCACATGTCAAAGTTCTTCTTCCTTGCTTATTCATATCTTTCAAATAATGATTTCATGCTATATCGGACTTTTGTTTATGATTTTGACTTGCTAATTCTCCACTATTGATAGCTCCAACAGTCAAAAATTGTGAATTACTATCAGTACCAGGATCCATTATCCTTCACATAATTAATTAGACATAATTAGTTCATTTGTAAAATTTAGTGTGCCAATAAAAAAATAAAATTAACAAATTTTCAATAATACAAGAAGATCAATCAGTCACGTCAATAGCTCAACTGTTAGCATTTACAAAAAAATTAAGATATAATTTTCATGATAGAGGGATTTTATGGACTACCAAACTCATGTACATGTGTCAAGAATATTAGAAAAGTTGTCTTTTCCAATTATAACAATAAACAAATTTATTGGTACTACTATCTTGCCTTGCACTTCGTTAGTTCTCTTATGATAATGTCCAAAAGGAAAGTGCTTTGCATTTATCTACAAATATTAGGAAAGTCATTGAGCCAAACTTTGACAAACGGACTTTTGAAGTAAATTAAGATGGTTTGCTCACATAGATGATATGAGTCATATGCTTAGGTACAGTTAGAGCTGTTAAACGAGCCGAGTCGAGCTCGAGCATAGGACAATCGAGCTCGACTCGAACCCCTAATCGAGCTAGCTCGAGCTCGCTCGATTAGTCATTCGAGCTCTACAAGGCGCTCGAACTCGACTCGACGTGTTCATAGAGAACTCGAGCTCGGGCTCGAGATCGAGTTTTGAAATCGAGCCGCCGATCTCGAAGCTCGAGCTCGAGCTCGCGAAAAACTCGATTCGAGCTTTTCGAGCTCGAAACTCGAGCTCGAGCTCGCGAAAAACTCAGTCGCTTGATTGCTCATGCATCAAACAAATCTTTATTATGTGCTTTAATTAGGCTGAGCATAAGTTTTGGCCAATCCTACTCAATACAAGTATATAACAGGAGGAGTAAGAGAGTACAAATTGTAACATCATTGGGGAATATACGATGCTCCCTACAATCAATCTGCAATCAGCAAGCAAATTTAAGAATGTGGACAAACCAAAGGCGAAACCCACCCAATTAAAAAATTTGAGCCCGCAAAGGATGTGAACAATTGTGTGAAATCTTCCTCTCACGAACTCCATTCATATTCATCATTTACAAAATAGATATCAAACTCCGTTTGAAACTATAGGTTTTTGATGAGCTTCGAGGTGTAAAGTTGAGTCCAAACATCTCTTTAGGAGCATGTTGCCCTGGTTCAATAAGCCCGACGACCTTGGCAACAATATAGGCACTGTCAGCAATGTGGTTCATGTCTTCTGTGTTGGTCCACAAGCGCTGAGCCAACTGTAACCTCCTGAGTTTTGTGTCAAGCCCAATACCCCACTTAAGGAAGAGGCTTTGCCTTTCTTCTTCGGAGAACTTCTTCAGCATTTGCTTGCTTAGCGTCCGCCTTTCACGACGAAGAGCCTTCATACTGCATTTTGAAATTCCAAAAAAAAAAAAAAAAGATTCAACACAAGCAGAGATAGTTTCTCCTTTGGCTTGATTCAGTGGGCTGCTTTTGTCAGGAGGGTGCGGCTGCGGCTGCAGGTGTGGAACGGGAAAACGAAATAGAGGAAATGGGCTGCGGCTGCGGCTGCGGAATGGAGGATGGAGGCTGCGGGGTGGGGTGAGAATGGAGGCTGCGGTCAGTGCGGTGAGAATGGAGGATGGCACTTGGCGGTGAGAACTGAGAAGGGAGGCTGCGGGGAAGAGGGGTGAGAATGGAGGCTGGCGGTGAGAATGCAGAAAGGGGAAAAGAAAAAATTAGGAGAATGGAGGCTGGCGGTGAGAATGGAGGCTGCGGGGTGGGGTGAGAATGGAGGCTGCGGTGAGAATGGAGGATGGCGCTTGGCGGTGAGAAGGGAGGCTGCGAGGAATGGGGTGCGGCTGCGGGTGCGGGGCGACGGCTCTGGCCTGTGGGATGGGAAAATGAAATAGAGGAAATGAGGAATTAGGGCTACAGGCTACAGCAGACGGGAGATGACTTAGTGTACGGTGTACCACATACACGCTGAAATGACGAAAATGCCCCTATCGTTCGAGCCTACCGAGCCTATACGAGCCGAGCAGGATCGGCTCGTTAAATAAACGAGTACTCATTAGAGCTCGAGCTCGGCTCGTTTCTCTCTGTTAACGAGCCGAGCCGAGCCCTTATCGAGCCGGGTCGAGCTCGGCTCGCGAGCTGCCCGGTTCGATTAACAGCTCTAGGTACAGTACTCCAGCAACTTACTTACAACTTGCATGATTTCTATTTTTTTTTCTTATAAGTGAAAAACTTGCATTTGATCTTATTAAATACAAAGCTCCACAATCCGCAGGCTCACCTATTGGTTATCACACAAACAAATAACATCAAAGGAACAAAAAAAGGCCATTCCGGGCTTCTCTATTGAAGACAAATAATGATGATAAAGCTAAAAAAACAATAAAATCACAATAAAACAGCATAGAAAAACAAAAAAAGCAGAACAATCATTGATACAAACTGAGTCTGGCCAAATTGAATCTTTCAATCCATCATTGCTTTCCGGAAGGATGTCGTAAAAAAGAATGGAATAGACAAAACTCAATCAAAGATTAATTCCAAAAAATACAAAATTAAAAAACCAAACAAGTCTAATTTTATTAATTTGATACTTCATCCAAAAAATAGCTTCTCCACATATGACTGCAAAATTATTCATGATTCATAATTTCATCCTTAACTAATCAAACAAAAATAAAATAAAAATTGGGGGAAATGGATGAAAATTGGGGGGAAAAAGAAGAAAATACGAAAAAATTGGCTAAAGATAATATAGGAAAAAATCTTAAAAAGGGAAACATTAAACTCACCAAGATATGAAAAATCTCTCAAGTCTCGGGTATCTGATGAAAATTGAAATTTCCAATTTGTCTATAAATCGGCTAAAGATAATAGCCTGATGATCATGGTGAAGGCTTGAGAAAAATCTTGTCGTGGATATTTGGATGTCAAAGGGTTACGAAGAAAAAAATGAAAAACAAAATCAAGAGGAGAAGCCGAGGAAGTGAAGCCGATAAAGTAAAGTAAGAAAACTGAGATGTGCTGTCTACTTTGTCTTTTCTTAATGCTAGGGTTTCTTTTTTTTTTTTTCAAATTTGAAGAAAATATGAAAAAATTGGCTAAAGATAATATAGAAAAAAATCTTAAAAAGGGAAACATTAAACTCACCAAGATATGAAAAATCTCTCAAGTCTCGGGTATCTGATGAAAATTGAAATTTCCAATTTGTCTATAAATCGGCTAAAGATAATAGCCTGATGATCATGGTGAAGGCTTGAGAAAAATCTTGTCGTGGATATTTGGATGTCAAAGGGTTACGAAGAAAAAAATGAAAAACAAAATCAAGAGGAGAAGCCGAGGAAGTGAAGCCGATAAAGTAAAGTAAGAAAACTGAGATGTGCTGTCTACTTTGTCTTTTCTTAATGCTAGGGTTTCTTTTTTTTTTTCAAATTTGATTTTTAGTTTTTTAATTAAATTAAGTAGAATTCTAGGCAAAATAAGCTTGTCCTGCAGCTGTCGTTTAGTGGTAAGAATGCCTTATTGTGGCCATGGAGACTTGGGTTCAAATTCTTGCAGCCTCATTCTTGACATTGTTTTGAATTTGGGGTGTAATGTTTGAAAATTTAAAAATCACCGGTTTATGGGTTGTAAGATTTTTAACGATTCATACGGTGCGACCGGTTTCTAGCAGTTTTTCATTAACCTTCGGGTTTGACACTAAACCGAACCGTAACATGTCCAGTTCGCGGTCCAATCGGTCGATCCAGTCAGTGCGGTCCGGTTCTGAAAACATTGCTAAAATTGAAACTCTATGATATGATCATTGGAATTGATTGGGTGAAATCTTATGGTCTCTTGACCTTTGATTTCAAGGGAGTGCACTTGACTTCTGAGAAAAGGCGTGAACAGGTATTGCTCAAAGGAGATTCCTATACTGCTCAAGTAAAACTGAATCAAGAAGCAGTTGCTCAGAAGTATATCAGATACAAGGTCAAGAAAGCTTTGCAATAGTCCTGTATAGTGAAAGTCCACAACTCACAGGTAACTTCTGTGCCAAATTCTATTACCTAATTATTGGCCAAGTATGAAGACATTTTTGCTGAATCTAAAACCTTACCCCTATCAAGAATTTAGGACCACCAAATTCCCCTTAAACCAAATGTCAAACCATTCAAAATTTCTCCATACAGATATCCTCTCTTATAGAAGACAGAAATTGACAAACAAGTGAAAAAATGTTGTCTTTTGGAATTATACAGAAAAACCACAGTCCTTTTGCTTTACAAGCTCTTTTAGTTAAAAAAGAAAAATGGGAGCTAGAGGTTTGCATTGACTATAAACAACTGAATAGTTTAACCATCAAAGTCAAATTTCTCATAGCCATCATAAACGATTTATTAGATGAACTGAATGGTGCAAAAGTCTATTAAAAAATAGACTTAAAGTCAAGGCACCATCAAATAAGAATGGATCCTGTTGGCATTCAAAAAATTGCATTTAGAACTTATTCATGTTTATATGATTTCTTTGCATGCCCTTCAGCTTGACAAATGCACCTGCTACCTCTCAAACTTTGATGAATTCTGTATTTGAGCCATACATCAGAAAACTTATTCTTATATTTTTTTGATGATATCTTGATTTACAGTCTAGATTATCAAAATTATTTGCACTATTTATTTATTGTCCTTGAAACTCTCAAAACCCACTTTCTCTATGCAAAGATATCTAAATGTTCATTTGGCTAAGACAAGGTTGAGTATTTGAGGCATATAGTAACTAGTGTAAGTGTGTGTGTTGATCCAGATAAGATTGAGATAATGCTGAATTGGCCTCCTCTCACTAGTATAAAAGCTCTCTGAGGTTTTCTTAGGTTGATTGGTTATTATAAGATGTTTGTAAAAAGGTATGGTGTTATGGTAGAAACACTCGTTGGTTTACTGAAAAAGAAGCAATTAAGTCGGAATCTTGCAGCAAGGGTAGCATTTTAAAAACTTAAAGTTGATATGAGTGAGGCACTTGTATTGAGATTACCTGGAAATTGATGCCAGTTAGGTGGCCATTGGAGCTATTTTGATGCAGCAGGAAAGGCCTATTGCATATTTGAGTTGGGTTCTGGGACTAAAAAATCAAGCAATGTCCATTTATGAGGAGTTATTGTCTCTAATAACTATAGTTCATAAATGGAAGCATTACCTGCTTGGTGCACACTTCGTTATCTGATCATGAAAGTTAAAATATTTACTTGATCATAAAATCACCACACCTCTATAGCAAAGATGGGACCAGTCAATAATCTGGGATAGAAGTTGGTCACTTTCTTTCATGACACGTATTGAGGTGGACATTCTGGTAATTAGAGAATTTATTAGAGAACAAAGAGCTATCTATATTGGGTAGGCAAGATGAAAGATAGAGAGCAGAATGCTAAAAACTGTGATGTATGTAAAAAGAGAAAAACTGAGAATTGTCACTATCCTGGGCTTTTGCAACTTTTAGCAATACCAATTAGGCATGGAAGCACATCTCTGTAGATTTCATATAAGGGTTGTATAAATCATTAGGTAGTGATGTCATCTTTGTGGTAGTGGATAGACTGACCAAGTATGCCCATTTCTTTTCAATAACTTCATACTATATTGTCAGGAGTGTAGCAAAGGTATTTTTTGATCCAAATCTTTAATCTCCATGGGATACCCACTCGCATTGTGTCTGACAGGGATAGAGCATTTACCAATACATTTAGGCAGGAGTTTTTAAATTGTTGGGAATTAAATTAAACTTCTTTTTTGCCTACCATCTACAGACTGATGGACGGACTGAGGGAGTTAACAGATATGTGGATCCGTATACAGTAACCCAACAAATAGAAGAAATGGTTGCCATCTATTGAGTGGTGATACAATGCTAACTATTACAATAGCTTGCAGATGACCCCTTTTGAAGCTCTATATGATTATAAACCTAGCCAATTGAGCCTGTTTTCCAACAGTGTTGTAGCTACTGCAGTAAAGGATTGGGCTAATTAGAGGGTGAGGTGGAATTCCTTAAAAGACAATTTGCTGCAAACACAGAGTAGGAGAAAACAAATAGCAGATAAATGAAGACCTGACAGGAGTTTTGAAGTGGGAGATTTGGTCTACCTTAAGTTGCAACCTTACAGACAAGCTAATATTGCCATAAGGAGGAATTTAAAGTTGTCTGCCCCAAAAAGTTGGTGCAATAACTTATAAGTTTAAGTTTCCTGAGGGCTCTCTTATGCATCCTATGTTTCATTGAAATTAGAAGATAAGGTTTTATGTTTCACTCCATCATGTACTATTTTATACGACTTAATTAATACTACTTAAAGAAATATTTACTTGATATAAATTTGAGATAGACAATGTGGTATATGCTTTATACATAGTCATTTCTACTAAAATTTTTATAGATATCTAGTAAAATTATTCTATAGCTCTTACATCATTATATACGCTATATTCTTGTTCTTTGGATACCATTAATGTATTTGACAATACATTTTGTATGTACATAAATATTATATTTGTATAAAAGAAATTCATAATACATAATTTACCATAATTATGTTTTTTCCAAAGTGATCAGATTCATGTATCACTTTAGTGTAAGTGGGAGGTTTCGAACTTGAGACCACTCACTTATCACTTATCATAAGGACTTAATTAAGAAAAAAAAATTAAGGATTAAAGGCAATCAAATAAAGATATATATCACTAAAAAAATTATATACCTTAATCGTGAACAACCAACTTTTCCTCTGTCTCTCTCTCTCCCACACATATGCACGTAGATGGATTTATATGTATGTATCATATATAAAACATGATCATATATATGATTTTATTTTTAACGTCATTAGTAAGGCTTTAAAAATGCCTATCGAGTTTCAATTGCGAAAAATATTTAGGGTAAATGACAAAGTTTGTAACGTAAATACAAGCTGTATACAGGAAACAAAACAAAGTAGAAAGATAGTTCATCAAAACATGTAAGTATTTTCAACCCTTGAAGGTGGATTTTCTTGGTATAAACACCTCAACACAAACCATGCTTTGCAACATGTGTTTGGTCTTGCTCTTGCACATTGAATTACTATCTTTCTCTATTCAAATATTTCCAAAATGAAATTAGATTTCAGTTTTCCTATAAACAAAAGAGAAATGTAAGATAAGCATTTAATTGCAACCACTCTATTCTGTCTTTTTCCATTACTTTCTTATATTTATAACCATTCTAAGTGTATCTTCATGCTTATCACCTCAAGTCTTGTCACTCTTTAGCTATTGATCTCCAGGTACTTCTTTCTTTTATTTTTTCCCCAATGATTCTATGAAATGATGATCATATACTTAGGTAAGAAAGAAAATTCTTCACACCCACAAATTTGCTGTTCAATCATGCATAATGTAATTTAACTGCAGCCAATTTGATGTCCTTTTTTTATGATCTTAGTTATATTTATCTTTCTTGTATTTTCTCATACTTTTTTTTCATGATTTTTTTGACCACTTCAAATTTGCTCTTCAAATAACCGTTCAAATTTTTTTTGGTTATATAATTTTGTTATTAATTTTTTGAAATATCTTATTCTTTGAAAATTATTCTTTGAGTAATTAATGTAAAATAATTTTGAATTTCATTTTGAGTTGTGTAATTAGTTGCCTAAATTTATTATATATGCTTCCTGCATATGCATATAACAACACGTATATAACTTATACGTATAGAATATTATTTTTATATATCTAATTTTGATGAAATTTTGTTCAAGGTCTTGAATATGTCATCACCTTCACGACCATCAATATCCCGAAGACTATTGCATAATTTTAAGATAACTTCACATCTAAAATGGTCAATAAAAATTCGCAGCACTAGCAGCAATTCTACTCGTTGTGGTGGCCTTTTACCTAGATCTTCATCATCATTAAGACAGCATGCTTTGTCAGATAAGTCCACTAGTTTAAGTCAATCAACTGTGCAAGGATCAATTCCCTTGCATTTTAAATTTTCAATATCTAGTTCAAATAGTCAAGCACCATCTTCATACCTTTCCTATGCTGCTATTGACTCTAGTTTTTCTCCACAAAGTACATCAACATCAGCTAGTTTTAATGTGGTTAACAAGGAGTCATATACCATCAATTATCTATTGGGAAGTGGGTATGGTACTGGTAGTTTTGACGAGCAAAGGTTGATTGAAAATATGCAAGTTGACTCTAATTTGAACATGATGACTGAAAATTTTGACAAACTTTTATCAGCTTCGGACATGAACGAAAAGGATCAAGAAGAGAAGGATAGTAAGGAAGTGAAAATGGAAAAGAAACCATTTAAGAAATTTCTTAGCACCAATAAGAAGAAACTCCAAAAAGTGAAAGATATTCTACCGGCTGTTGCACTTGAAAACAAGGAGTCCACATTTTGGCGTTTTCAACCAAAAATGCATAGTGACAAGAATCGAAATTTGAATTTGGAAAAAATTGTGGGGCCCTCATATGATAATCAAGGGAAGCCTATCCAAGAGAACAAGAGCAAGCAAATTAAGGCAACTGGAAAAAGCAAACAAGGTAGTATTAATGAAAAGAAAACAAATGAGCATGAGAAAGAGAAGAAGAAGAACAAAGAGAAAAAATCAATGCGGGAGCAACAGACAAATATCAAATTGCCAAAATTCTCAAGGCAGCTAACCCCTCAAGAAATCACAGATGATACCTTTACCATGACTGGATCTAAACCTTCTACAAAGCCAAAGAGGAGAACCAAGAATATCCAAACAAAAATTGATGTAATGAACAATCACTTTCTTTTGAACATTGTATTATATTTTTTTTACAAATACTACTTATACACATGTGCATATACATATATGTAATTTCCTAAATCATGTATAGTTTTGAGGTTTGTTTTTTCAGCAAGTGACTCTTGGATTATAGTTGGAATCAATTGGTATTGAACGCTATGTAGTCAAGTAAAACGTTGGAAAGGTTTAATTTGATTTATTTTTCACTATTAAACATAATTTTGAATGGTAGTATCGCATTGATTTTTACATATTTGGAATGCATTGCAAGGCAAATAAGAAAGCTGGCTACTACAATGCTATTTGAATTGGAGTAATCAAATGTAATAGAATAAAATGTAGATCCTTTGTGACTATATTTTTGTAAATTGATGAAATGAAATTGAAAGAAAGTTGTTTTTGATGATGTTTTTAAAGAAACTATTAAAGTCATGATGATTTACCTTAGAGGTTTTCATTGACAAATGTTGGTATCTCCTTAATCCTTGTTTTTATCGCCTTGTATTTATGTAGTTTATTAATGTTTTCTATAATAAATCTAATAGTTAGTAAAACTTTGGCAAAATAATTATAAGTGCTAATAGCCATTAACATTAATATCTATGAACTAAGTTATTAAAATTCATATTGCTTACTTTATTAACATGTAAAGTCAAGGTACATTAACAACCAATCTTATAATGCAATGCAAGTTCTAATAGCTTAAAAGAACAAATATCGGCTCCATTTGGATTGGCCTATTTTTCAAAACTAGTTTTTGAAATACAATGTTGCAGTAATACATAAATAAAAGCATCTCATCCATACAATATGTCAAAAATAAATTACAATATATAAAAAATTAAAAAGTAAATTCTACAACATCTTCCACCACTACCACCATCCCCTTCCTTCTTCCCTTCTTCTCCTCCCCTTTTTTCCTTCCCTCTTCTCCCTCCTCTCTTCTCCTTCCCCTTCCTTCCTTGCCACCCCTCGCCATTTTCCTCCCCTCTGATCTAGCCAGATCATGACAAGAAAGTCGAAACCTTTTTGAGGCTAGATTGGGGGATAGGGGACGGGTAGGGGTGGTAGGGGTGGAGAAAGAAGAAGGAAAGAGAAGGAGAAGAAAGAGAGGGCAGGAGAAGGAGGAACAGGGAGGGGGAGGAGAAAGGAGGGAAAGGGTGGTGAAAGTGATGGGTAGTTGTTTTGAGTGGTAGTGTTAATTTTTAAAAAGTATCTTAAAATTTGTTTAATTTTAAAAGGCATTCCAAAATATATTCCAGAAATCCCTCTCTAAACCCCACAAAAAACATTAACAGTACAAGTTTTTCATAAACACTACTACAATAAAATGTTTCAAAAACACCCCCCTCAAAAACAGCTAATCAAATTGGAGCAATCATTGTTACACTAGTTAAAAAAAAGAAAAGAAAATACTTATTTGAATAATTATGCCACAATGTTAATGAATAGAATTCTTATGATTTTTTATAGAGTAAATCTTATATACACTGATAGTGTATACACTATCATAGTTTGATGCATGATACATGTACAAATTTTGAGTTTCAAATTCAAATTCGGATTACATGTCATGCATCTAATAGTGAAAGTATATACATTGTTAGCATATAGAAAATTAATCCTTTTTTTTATAAAAACATATGTAAGAATTACTAAAATTATTATTGAACTTATAAAGAGATTCATCATTCAATTAACTTCCTTCTTTTGTGTGTTAAATATGAATGAAGCAACTATTTTTGTTGAAACAATAAATTTCTGTAATATATTTTTTTAGTTACATGTTACTACAAGAGAGTTGAAAAACAAAGAGTCCACTTTGGCTAGAAAACAAGATTAGAGGGCCTGCACATAGGCTTTCCAACCTTTTGGATGGCCTCAATTCTCATACATTTTTCTATTGAACATATTATGTACAAGTGACATTTCCCATGAATCCCATTTCATTCGAAGAATCAAATAGTTCAATAGCATGCCTCCCTTGTGGTCTCCTCTTTAAGGTTCCCTTTCACGAGTTTCCTACTGGTTTTTCACCATGGATTCCTCTGTGATTTTTCCTAAGTGTGCAAAGAATTGTTTATTCAAAACAATATTGCCAGTGTCTCCGTAAACAAGAAGCCAAAGGTGGAAAAGGAGTAGGAGGTTCATGATGGAGGACATCAACAACCACGCATGGCTGGTGGTGACAGCAATTGGGTACAACAATTCAGGGACAACATATCAACACTTCTGGCGATAAGAAGCATTGAAGTAACTTTTGGATCAAATTCCAGAGACACTATGGATGATTACTATTACAATCATGAATATGGTTGTCCAACTAGAGGTATGCCGCCATTGTTAGAGCCAGTGCCACCCCCACTGCCACCACATGCACCACTTCTACCGCTGCCGCGACCACCACCACTACCACCGCGAGGGATGTTGCCGCCACCACTTGACTATGATTATGGTTCTCCCGGACCATTTATGGGAAGCCGCTACCATGCATATGGATATCCTCATGGAGTGTGTGACGCCCCTACTTCTCTCAAGGGCGAACCCGAGGGTATTGACGGGACGCCTGCCTAACTCGCACCAGGACTCGAAAATACAAAACAATAAAAACTAGAGAAACCAAAAGAGCACTATTCACAATATACAATCCCCAAAAGATTTCTATTTACATCCTCAAAAGTAGATATTTAGATCACTACATCATCGCATGATAGTAATCAAAATTAGAAAGTAGACCCACGGAAGGGTTTTAATACAAGTCACCAAAACAAACAAAAATATCTTAGTTGTTCAACTATTACAAACCAAATCTAACTATACTAGTGATGGTGCCAAAATTTCCCCGCGTCAGCCCCTGCTAAGGAAAACAAAAGAAAAGGGGGTAAGCTATAAGCTTAGTGACTAACCAGGGGTAAAAATGTAATTTTTTTCATGTCAACATATGCACAGTGAGAGCAAAGCAAAAGCAGAAAAGTAACACCACATGGTAAGGATACGGGTGGCTCCAAAACCAACTCATTTGTCGAGCTTGATCACTGGTTGACCATTGAGATCCTGAGCCACACAGCTCGCTTCTCTTAAAGGATCCCACATAGAGAGACCATGAGCCTCAGCTCAAGTCACGAGCAATAAATGCTCTAAAATATTTTTCAAGCAATAAATGCTCTAGTTCAAGAAATAAATGCTCTGGTTCAAGCAATAAATGCTCTCAAATTGCGTCACAAGCAATAATTGCTCCGCAAATGTTTCACAAGCAATAAATGCTCCATAACAAATCACAAAATCATATTTCACAGGTATCAATAGCAACTAATGGGGTTTAGGTCGAGTGCGATAAAGTACACCCTCGCCTAAGTGCCTATTTTCATAGTAAACTCATATTAGCATGGAGTTACACAGAAACCCTGATTACTCACCTAAAGAGCAAGTATAACGAGAGAAAGTACGGAAATGAATTCAAGTCGTCAGCTAGTGGGCCCCACCGGCTCCGTCTAGCCTGTCACCGCCTGTAGCAGAAGGTTGAGCCATATTATCACACAAACAACTACTAAAGTACGTAAATTAAGCAAAACGGCAAAATTGGCACATGCATGTGCGGAATCGGCAAACGAAAATGGAAACGGACGGCAAACGGAAATGGGCATAGTTACTGTCCCAAACTGTTTTGACCATAAGTTGGGCTAGGAATGTCAGATTATAGTGTATGAGATACCGTTGCGAAACTAAGAGGAAGGGCTACAATTTTCATGAAGACACCTTAATCTTGATCCGAATGGAAGCAGGTCGAAATCATGGAAAATGGTACCAGAAGTTTGCACTTTAGGGTGACGGACCGGGTATGTTTGCCGGACCATAACTCACAGCTCACAAACCCAAATCAAGAAATTCAAAAAGAATTGGAAAGATAAGACATAAGGCTAAAACTTTTATGTTTTGGCCAAAACCTGAATCAATACAGAGCAGGGTGGAAAATGGGTCCATAGTTCCTGTCAGAACTGTCCAAATTCAAAGGCAGTTCTGACAACCATTCTTGTTTTGGTCATAACTGGAGCTAAGAAATTCAGATTTGGATGTACTTTATACTGTTTCGAAGCTAAAACCAAGATCTACATTTCATATGAAAGTGTCAACACCCAGTTCGTACATTATCCAGGCGAACCGAGCATGGTCAGAGGCTAAATCCAAAAGCGTAACACAATCCAGTGTTCAAAACAGGTTCAAGTGTTTTGGCTATAACTCGGGTTACACTGATCCGTTTGACCTGAAATTTTGCAGAAACATTAAGGACTTAAGAAGCTACAACTTTCATGTTTTGAGAAACCTTTGAATCTGCACGCAGCATAAAGAAAAATAGAACCCAAGTTCGGATTTGTGGACTGCCCTGTTTCCAGTTTTGCCGGTTTCGAACGTCGCAAACGCATGGTCCGTTTCCAAGGTTTCCATGCAAGTCTTCCAACCACTTTCATACCAAATAAACACACATATACTAACTTCTAAATGACCTACAAATGGTCCAAAAATTTCCCTCTAAGTCACTACAAAATTGCCAAAAACTAACCATAATCTAGGTGCTAATCCTACTAGCTTTACTAGTTCACCACCTAATCAATCAAACTCTAATCACTTAAGCCCTAACCCAACCAAACTAACTTTCCTTTGAATTAGGGTTTCATGACTAATCTGGAATTTGCTACTTACCAACCATACAAGTGAAATTAATACATCAAAGATGCCATTAACAAGCCAAAATCCAACCAAACCAACTCTAGGAATCATGAATCAAGAAACCCTACCTTTTCCTCCTAGCCTTTACCAAAATCAGCAATATAGCCATCAAAATAAACCATAAAACTACTCCATAATCATCATACAACCCATAAAAATGCATAATCACAACAAAAGCATCACTTCCATAGCTTCAAGATTAAAACCCAAAATTTAACTTCCAAGTAAGGTGATATACCTTCAAATAAGCTTTGTAGATGATCAAACCATAACAATCAAGTGCTCAAGTTGTCTTCTTAAGCTCCACAAGCAAGATAGATGGCTAAAACTTGAAGAACTTTGAAGAAAATCTCTCCCCTCTCTTGCTCCCTCTCTCTCTCGGCCTTCACTCTTTCTTTTTTTCTTTTGTTTATTTCTTAGCTTTATCTTGTATTTTCCTACCATCAAATAGTAGTCAAAGCCTTGGGAAGATATTTACCACTCAACCAATCAAATAAAAGCTTGATTATTGCCTCTTAGCCCTTACACCTTTACTTTCTCTTTCTTACTCCTTTTCCCTCAAACATTTGATAATCTTTCAATTAACTCCATAAGTTATAACTTAATCTAGTCTAAAATACTTAGTAACACTTAATCATTTCACTAATCACCTTCCTATCTTAACCTCCCATACTTAATCATACTTTCTCCATAATAAAAACAATGAAACAACAACCTTTATAACATTGGCAAAATTAGGGTTTTAATAAAATTTCAAATTAAGGTTTTTCGATTCTAAAAAGCAAAATCACATGTAAAGAATTACCATCATCCTTAAAATCAAATTTTATAGTAAAATTTAGCACTAATATTCCTTATTCAAAATTAAGGACGAATCGGGATCTCACAGAGTGCCTCCATTAGCTTATTATGATGCTATTGAAGACTGATGATGAGGAATTCTAGTTCTTTGCCATGGCACAACTTTTTTTTTGATATCTTAATTTGGTTTCGATGATTAAAAAAAAAGTTCAATAGCCATATCTTATGAAAGAACAAGCTTTTCCCAATTCATTATAATATTCACAATAGTTTTGTGTAGAGGTGGTAAGAGTTTTGACTTTCATTGCTATTCTAATTAGTATTATGGTATTTCTCAATATACACACTAAGGCGAGCTCCTACTAGCACATCCATTTAGTATGTTTGGATAGGAGATCTTGGAGATAATTTTTGCAACGTACGATGAGATAAAAAGAGGGTTGACAAACGTGCTGATAATGCAAGTAATTCAATATGTGTAATTTAAATAATGTGCAATTCTTTACGTGCTTCTAATGAATGTGATTGGGAAGGTTCTTGTTCCTATGACTCTTATGGAAATCCAAACAAGTTTTTTTAGTTGCTTTGGTATTGGTGGTTGATGAAAGCTCTTATTATTAAAACCAAATAGGCTTTTTTTTGCTGCTTGGATTTGGTTATTGAATAAAACTCTTATTGTAGGGAAAGGAAATTGAAGAAGAATCAAGAAAAAAATAAGTGTAACATTTGTCTTTGATGATTGGAGAGCTAGATTTAGGTATCTTTGTTGTTCGATGTTGAAAACTAGTTTGCTGAGCATTCCACAAATTAAAAGAATAAAATTGGACACACCATCTAATTTGCATGAAGTTAAGGAGACAAGTTATGCAATTGGTGCTCAACCCAAAAAAAAAGTTTAATGTTTAACATCTGCCATGGGTCTTCTATTATATATTAATGTTTAACGTCAATGGTACCCATTGTGATGCACGGACATGTGTCCTTTCTAAGAGTTTAACTTAATTAGTGGTATAATTATAATAATTTCAAAAAATAGATGTCAATAGATGTCACCATATTAAAATGTGTAACATAAATGTCAATTGATCAAGGGATTGGGTACGTATTGGATGTTTGTGGTTCTAGTGCTTGCTCATCTAATCCACACCATGGATGCATCATCTTCCTACGTATAGATGCATTGGTCAACATAATAAATTATTTTATTCATAATAGATTCCTTTCAAGATTTGAATTGATACTACCATAATTGTATCATTTAGATTTGGAAAATTCTTACCCATCATATAGCAATCCTACTTAAATGTACTAATCTTATCTAATATATGTCGCGCCCCACTTTTTGATATGGTGTGAAAGTAGTGTAAGTGATCGTGTGTGAAAATGAAAATAAAAGGCCGTGGGACTTGATAATGCGACGATTTGGCCAAACAAAGTTCAAAAAGGGTTTTTAATGGAAAATGGAGTCGCCACTTGGTATAGAGTTAGGGTGTACCAAGTCACCCAAAAAGTGATTTTTGGAAAGAAAAGTAAACAAACCTTTTTTAAAGAACTTTTAGGTCTACGTAACCAAATAAAGGGATCGGGGGTCACATTTGATAAGGGAGAAGGCAAAGGCAAAGCCTAAGGCACTCCCTTACCCTAGCAAAAGCTAGTTGCGTGACTTAGCCCTTCTTTTCCTAATTTTTTCTACCCAAAGTATGTTTTGCATGTTGGACATGACTAATGGATGCTAAAAAAAATGCAATCCTAAATCTAAAATGTCTCTTATGAAGCTTTTTGGTCCCAACCACATGAGTTGTGGTGGCCAATAAGGAAAGTCCTCATAGAGGTCGCGAATGATGCAAATGAAGACCCAAATATGAGTGCAAGTGTGAAAATGTAAGAAAACGTGCATGTGTGCGAATTTAAGACAAGTGTATGTGTGCAAATTGAGCAAATAAAGGTGTTTGTGTGCTAGTGGATGAAAATATGATAGTAGATACATATAAGTGCAATCGGGTGCAATTCGTGAGGTAGAAAATAAATAAGTGATAGAAAAAAAGTGCGTGAACATGGCATGTGGAGTGAGAAAAATATAAGTTGTGAGAAAATATGGATAAAAGAGTGGGGAAGTGATATGATAAGAATGAGAGTGCATGAACCTAGAGGAATGCATCAAGTCGGGTACGGGAATGACTCCTAATTTCACGATTTTAATTTTCCCTTTGATTAGAAGGAAGAACTAGCGTGCTAATGCTATTTTGTAGCCACACTCGCTCGTTTCCCTTATTGAAAGGGGACTCTCAAGCAAATGTACCCTATAACTAGCATGAAGATGCAAAAGCCTAGAATGAAGGGGAAAGGGTTGGAGGGGCATGCCAAATGCTAGAAAACTAAGAAAAATGCATGAAATGTAGTGAAACATGCAAGTATGAACTGGCGAGGGAAATCCCTAAGGGTCTAGCGTTGGACTAGCCCATATCTATGAATTCCTACTAGCGTTGGACTAGTGGAAAACGGGACAATGAGCCACAACTAGCGTTGGACTAGTGTGGTGACGTGCATTCATCCATCTTATTCATCTACGACTATAGAAAGCAAGTAGACACACAAATCATCTATAAACACGTAGCACATAACACTTAGCATGCTCGACTAAATGCAAGAGCCTAATAAAGCAAATTAACACATAGCAACAAAAGCAAACAATGAACCTATTACACTTGCTAACTAAAACAAAAGGGGAAGGGGAAAAATGGACAGAAATGCTCGCCAGGCCCTATCTATTACAAGCCAAGAGGTGTACACATACCCCATAAATAAATAAAAGAGAGATTTAATAAAAAAGCAAAAGTAAATGAAATAAATGAAAGGAATTAAGGAAAAGCAAGGAAAGCAAAGTAGGCATGCAATTCTCACTTAGCACGTTGGGTCACGTAGGAGAGACAAAAAGGGATAAAAGAAATTATACCTCCCCATTCATGATGTTAGTAGAGTAAACAGGACTCAATTTGGACTAGAGTCACCAAAGAAAGGGATAACTTGGGCTAAAACCATCAAAGCAAAGGATTAATGCACCAATTTAGTGGTAAAATGTAAATAAGTCAATTTGAATCCACCAAATCATCGAATCCTTCTTCAATTGCAACTTAAAAATGACCAAATAATGCATAATTTCCAAGCAAAAGTGAAGCATTGATCAAATTTCTGAAATAGAAAAATGACTAAGGACTCAATAGCAACCATTAATCAATCAATCAGGGCCAGTTGAAACATTTCAAGAACTTAAAAGGTCCAAGAGCAAGAAAAGGTCAAGTAATGATTGAAATTTCAATCCCTCTAAGACCTAATTGCAAGAAATCAACATATAATTGGGCCACAATGCAACAAAGGGAGACTTGGGGGGTCAAAGCGCAATTTTTTGAAAGTTTTTGCATGCAAACTCATGCAAAAGCCACGGAACAAACAAGTTTTCTGCAACAGAAGGTGTTCGGCAGCTTAGGAAACTTTCTTCTGCAATTGCTTGTTGCAAGCTTTGCAGTTTCAACTCATGCCCATAAAGTGCCAAAACATGGTACAAAGCTCACTGCTTTACTGGCTTAAACCACCCGTCTCAAAATATCAGTTTGGACAGCAAGGAAATCAACAAAAATGCAGCAAAGAAACCTCAACATTCACTTGAGATGTCAACTAAAACATCTGAGGACACATTTTAACTCTCGGACCGTGAAGCAGTTAAAATTCCAGACCTCTACACAGGGAGTTCCAAGACAATATTATGCAAACCTGAAGAGACTTATGGTGAACATGCTCGCATCAAATGGAAATGAAAGGATGAAACAACACTACTGAAATGACATGGTAAGTGGGCAAAAAAAATGAAAAAAAGACAAACAACAAGTTTCTTCACATATTTGGGAGAACGGGAAACCAATCATGATGAAACAGCCATAACCCAAAATGACATCTTTCAATGCAGCAATGAAAGAATGAAACTTATGAGCTGCTGGGTAACAAGTTGAAAGGCTGCAGACTCCATGAACTGCGAACCGAACATGATTTGGACAAGAAACGATTTCAGCAAATATGGAACTGATCATTTTATGCAACAGACTTCAACCCATTTGGTTAGCATAATCTAGACAAGGTTCTTGACTTATCCGAAAGAGCAGAACATGCAACAACCCAAGGAAAACACGAGACCAGAATCATTGAAAGCCAACTTTGATTTATTCGAATCACAAAACAAATAGCATGGAAACCCTCTATTCTTTTGATGAATTCAAACCACAAAAGACAGCCTTTTCGCAATATCAGAAGCAAATAAAACCCAAGGAAAAATAATTCATTCAAGAGAAAAGGAGAAGCTCACGCAATAATTCTGAAATTTCATGAAAGTTTCAGTCAAAGGAAACTATCTCCATCCATAAACAATGAGGGACGTAAACTAGTGTGGGAGGGGCTCAGAAACGATCACCTGAATTGCTGGGCCAAAGCAAGAGTTTCTGCTGCGTTTTGGTTCGGTGCAGTGGAGGCAGAGCAGCTCCTTTGTGGCCAGATTTGACGACCTTCCAGTTGTTTTTCGTTCAAGATGTCTCAACAGAAATTGTTCCTTCCATGATGTAGTTTACCCAGAAACCGAGATCTCTCCCTGAGGAGCCCTGGGGAGATCAGAATGAAGCGGGGAAGTTGGCTGAAACGAAGCCAAGAAAATTTCGTCGCAGCGGCATGCGGCAGGGACAAACTCGCAACTGGAGCTTCGATTCAAGGGTTTCAGTGGTTTTTTCCAGAAATGTTCAACATAAAATCTCCTCCCCAAATGACGTAGATTATTCAGAAATTTAAATCACCTCAAACAAAGCTATAGCCAAAGAGAAAAATGCATCCAAGGGAGGCTAAAAGGTCAGCCTTTTCCTGTCGGAAAATCTTCTGCAAAGCTCCCTTTTTTCCGTTCCTTTTCCTGTTTTCTGATCTCTCTACCCAGCCGCCTGTTTCAGCCGTCATTCCCTCTGCTTGCCATAGCTCTCTTCTCAAGCCCGTCATCCCCAGCTCTCTCTCTCGATCATTTTCAGTTTTTGTTCCAGCAGCCGCCCCTCACTCTTAGCTCTCTATCTCTTGGCTCTCTACCCCAGCTCTCCTTTTTCCCTTTATCTCACACTCTCTCTCGGCTGCAGTTTTCTCTATTCCTTCAACCTCCCCCCAGCCGTCACCAAAACGCTCTCTCTCGGTTTTCTCTTTCAGAAACTCTTCGTAGCCTTTCTGTTTTTTCTCTCTACCCTCACAGCCGCCTCCCTCTTATTTCATCAGCCTCCCCTCGTTCTATCTATTCTCTTAGCTTTTATATGCACCGAATATCCCTAGAACCTAGCATCAATGGTGCTGCTGCATTCATTTTTCCAGGGTGAAGTGTAAACCATTGGATGAACTTTTGTACCATGATCCTCTTAATGTAGGGTTAAAAAACCAAGTGGCTTGACACAAAAATGATCAAACGGAGCCAAATGATACGAAGCTCAGAGAAACGCATCTGCTTTTGCTTCTGCTGATGTATTTGCAAACATAGCAATAGCGCGCGTGACCCTTTTTTTTTTAACATAATAATTTAACAAAAATATAAATAACTAATTAAGAAAAATAACTAATGAAGAAAGATTGAATAAAATGAGCGGAATTAGGCATAAAAAGATAAAAAAGAAATGCTAATTTTTCTTTCTTTTTCCTTTTTTCTTTTTTCTTTTTCGAGAAATTCTATGCTAAAACTTACAAATAAAAATAAAAACTAATAAAATAAAAATAAAAACTAAAAAAAAAAAGTGAGTAAACCTAGCACGACAAATAAAAACTAAAAAAATAAATAATAAATGAAATTTCACTGAAAATTTGGTGTCTACAGTTTACCCCTCTTTGTCTGAGTTTTGAAAAAACTTGAGACAAAGAAGTAAACACCAAATACTTACTTGTGTTATTTGGCTGTGAACGACTCGAACGATGGGGACTGACCCCTTTTGATGAGATTGAATGGGACGAGAAATTTATAATGGATTGATCTGAAAAAGAAATTTAAAACGGGACTGACCCGAACAAGAATTTAAAAAGGGACTGACCCAAACAGGAATTTAAATGGGATAGACCCACGGGATAGACCCGGACAGAAATGTAAATGGGATAGACTCACGGGATAGACCCGGACAGAAATGCAAATGGGATAGACCCACGGGATAGACCCGGACAGAAATGTAAACGGGATAAACCCGAATAAAATTTAAAAGTCATGGGACTGGGCCGAACAAGAATTTAAAATCATTCACACTAGTGGGACTAACCCATGTTTAGTGGCAATGAAACATGAAATGCACGTTAGTGGGACTGACCCATGTTTAACGGCGAAGAAAATAAAATGCACACTAGTGGGACTAGCCCATGTTTAGTGGCAATGAAACATGAAATGCACGTTAGTGGGACTGACCCATGTTTAACGGCAATGAAAATGAAACGCGCGCTAGTGGGACTGACCCATGTTTAGCGGCGAAGAAAACAAAATGCACACTAGTGGGACTAACCCATGTTTAGTGGCAATGGAACATGAAATGCACGTTAGTGGGACTGACCCATGTTTAGCGGCAATGAAAATGAAACGCGCGCTAGTGCAAAACAAAATGCACACTAGTGGGACTAACCCATGTTTAGTGGCAATGAAACATGAAATGCACGTTAGTGGGACTGACCCATGTTTAACGGCAATGAAAATGAAACGCGCGCTAGTGGGACTGACCCATGTTTGGCGGCGAAGAAAACAAAATGCACACTAGTGGGACTAACCCATGTTTAGTGGCAATGGAACATGAAATGCACGTTAGTGGGACTGACCCATGTTTAACGGCAATGAAAATGAAATGCGCGCTAGTGGGACTGACCCATGTTTAGCGGCGAAGAAAACAAAATGCACATTAGTGGGACTAACCCATGTTTAGTGGCAATGGAAATAAAATGCTGGTATGTATGAAGAGGCTGTGTAAGACTTGCTCGGTGGTAAGATAAGAACGCACACGCTAGTGAGATAGACTCGATGCTAACGGTGGTAGAAGAAAAACGCACACGTTAGTGAGATAGACTCGATGCTAACGGTGGTGGAATAGAAACGCACACGTTAGTGAGATAAACTCGATGCTAACGGTGGTTGAACAAAAATGCACACGTTAGTGAGATAGACTCGATGCTAACGGTGGTAGAAGAAAAACGCACACGTTAGTGAGATAGACTCGATGCTAACGGTGGTGGAATAGAAATGCACACATTAGTGAGATAAACTCGATGCTAACGGTGGTTGAACAAAAATGCACACGTTAGTGAGATAGACTCGATGCTAACGGTGGTAGAAGAAAAACGCACACGTTAGTGAGATAGACTCGATGCTAACGGTGGTGGAATAGAAACGCACACGTTAGTGAGATAAACTCGATGCTAACGGTGGTGGAAATGAAAAACAATCCCAACATGACTTTTGTGAAGTTGGCGGCACAAAATCCAGGCCCAACGTGACTTTTGTGAAGTTGGTGGCACGAAAACCAAGCCCAACGTGACTTTTGTGAAGTTGGCGGCACAAAATCCAGGCCCAACGTGATCCTTGTGAAGTTGGTGGCACGAAAACCAAGCCCAACGTGACTTTTGTGAAGTTGGCGGCACAAAATCCAGGCCCAACGTGACTTTTGTGAAATTTGTGAATGGTCAGTGGGATAAGACCCAGTCCTACCATCCAATTGGTCAAGAAATTGAACTTGATTTGTCAAAAAAACAGAAATCAAATTTGATTTTCCAAGAAACAAGAATTTGAACTTGATTTTTGATTTTTGACTTTTGAATTTTTCTGATTTTTCGAGAGAATCTTTTCAAAATAATTTGCTCCAGTTTCCACCAATTATTAAATTGATCAATTGATTTGCATTACGGCGTGGTTGCTCCTCCTTGTGGCCTTGATTCGTAAGATTTTGACTTACGCTCCTTCATCGATTTCAGCCATGGATACCTGCACATGGGGCTTACCAAAGTATGACAATGCACTTTATTTTAAAATATTGCAACTATTACTCATGGAAAGAGCAGTGTGATTGATTCGAAAGTCTTGCTTGGCTCTTTGACGAAATCCTCAAATGGACTATAAAAAATTTTGCCCCAGTGTGGGCTTATTTTGCGAAATCTTGCAAATAAAAATTTTGCCCCAATGTGGGCCCATTTGATTGCAAAAATTGATTTGGATGCTTTTTCATTTATTTGAACAAAGTAAGAAACTGTGTTTCCTATATAATGTGAAGAAATTTGAACGTCTTGCTTAAACTCACACAGAAAATTTCATGACAAATTTCTCAAAATAATGCCAAATTAAAAGATTTTTCCTCACTTAGCATCGATGTTTTGGGTAATGGGTGTTATGTCTGATTTGGAAATGGGAGGTCAAGATTTGTCTTATTCTTGTGCCCAAATGGTATGTAATCCCTTCAATACCACATCTTAGTGAAAGCAAAGAGTTTGTCACCCTTATTTCTTAAGAAAACTTAGTCAACGTATAAGCTTTATAGGCTTGCAACAAAATGATTAGAAGCGATAGCTAAACATGCGAAAACTGGTTATACCCTTATGATAATGAGTGATTGATGGATTTCTTATGAGCATAACTCTCACTTTGGATTGTCATGAAGGAATAAGTCAACAATGGACTTTATTAGCTTGTAATGTGGCTTGAAACGATAGTTAAAGGATAAGTCTTTCAAGGACATTGCACTGAAGATCGTATTTTCCAAAATTGTCCCTATTTTGAACTCAAAGATCTCGGACTTTGTTTGCATTTTTCTCATCATTCACCAGGGACTTTCAGCATCAAATCTTTTTGCATTTTTCTTGTGCATTCGCTCTCTTTTTCCTTTTTCCTTTCATTCTCTCCTTTTTTTTCAAAAGTGCCCTCGCGGGCTTTCACATGAAGAGCAGTGTCAACCTCACACCTAATCAATTCAGAAATACAGCTAAAATTTTCTGGCATCAGAAATTTTCTTGACAGAGCCATTGCAAAGAACAGAAGTCAGGACTTTCGGCTTTTGTAATGGGGTCAGGTGGGGTGCTTAGAAAAGTTAAGGCTTGAAGGCAGATTTCAAAAGTGGTTTGAAGAATTTGAAATTGCATTGTTGTGCGCCAACCCCGTTTTAGGGCTAAATCAGAATTTACCCCAGTTTACGCTCAATTGAGGCTTTTTCACTTTCATTTTTCCTCTTGTTTTGACTTTTCGGCCTTTTGCCATTCTTTGAAACTTTCACAAAATTTGCCCCAATTTATTTTTGAACTGAGATTCTCTTTTCTTCTTTGGCTTTTGATTTTGTTGCATTATCACTTTTCACTTCTTGAAACTTTTCCTTTTCCAACTCGAACTTGCCCCAGTGTGGGGTTTGCGATTCTCAGGGGTTGCCAAATGAAGTATTTTATTCTGAAGGCTCAAAAGGGATAACTAGGGATAGAATGCTTGATCGGAAAAGAAGATGGCCTGACCTTTATTCCGTTCCTTACAATAACTCTGAAAGGAAACTTTCATTAATGGAAAATTTCTGGCATGTATCTGAATTAACTGACTGAGGAAGACCCCTGTTCATCCATATCTGTGAAACATAGGCGGTCCGTGCGGACAAATCTCTCCCTTTTCTTCTTCTTCTTTTTTTTTTTCAAAATTGGAACCCAAGTGGAATCAAATTTTCCCAATTTGCGGTTCCCTCCTTATTCTAGCATTTTTGCTTTTCCCCTTTTTGGAAAATTCTCCAATCTCCCTCCCCAATATGGGGTACGATCGTAAGTGCTTTGAAAAGAACCACCAATTTTTAGCTCAAATGAGGATGCAAGGGATGATCAGTGTTTAGGTTGTACAAACGACGACTCAAGCATCATTCTTACACCTCATGACAACCAAAGTAACGAAATGGTCATTGAAAATCCATTCCCCTTTCTGATATTTGAAAATTTTCCAATATAGGGTAGTGATCATCAAGGAACTTTTTGAAACGAAATTATTCTTTTAAAGGCTCAAATGGGAGAGCAAATGATAAAATTTGTATAGGTAGAGAAACGAATGCTCGAAGTGTCGTTCCAAATTTTCAAAACAAACAAGAATAATGCACATTTTTGCTTTCACTTAGATGTGATTGAACCAAATTAGACACCTTGAACATTTTCAAGCAAAAATTGCCCCAATTTATCAATCAATGTGACTGACTTTATTTTGGGATTAAGTGAAGGAGAAAGGCATCTCATGGGCCTACTGAGTGACCTCTTTTAATTTTGAGCACTCTTATTGTGTAACTCGGATCACCAATCTAGTGTACACAAGGATTTTAGAAAGCATACACTTGCGAGTTTTCAGGCTGGAGGTTGAAAAAAACTCTCAATTCGGTCTTATTTCTTAAAATTCATCATGAAATCTCTTAATGAACTCAATAAAGAATGAAATGTACATGAATATACATACAAAACAATAATTGTCTGAATAAAAGCTTCATTAATGCCAATGTTTGAAAAATTTAAAAGCAATACATATGAGAAAAATTCTACAAAATTCCTTTGCACGTGTATACACATTTCCTCTCTTAATATCCCCCTTTTCCTTTGAGCAATGAAATCCCTTAGATGTTTTGCACGAGCGCTTTCAGATGAATTTTCGAGTTCACATTGTATGGCCTGCCTGAGAATCAAGTAATACTTGTAATTTTCAAACCTTATCAGATTAAAATTGTTATCAGATATGGAAAGATATTTTTCACCTTATTGAACTATTTTTATGAATGCAGGGGGGAGGGGGAAAAATAAAAGAAAAATACCCTGAGTTAGTAATCAAGATTATAAAATCGGCATGCCTGTCCTATGGGGGAGCCCTTTTATGCCAAGGGTAGGCCTAGCATGAAAATGCAATCCTCCAGGGTAGGCACCATACCATACCTGATGAATCCGATCAATTGATTGAGTGAAAAATGATTTGAAAATTTTGGCTGATTGGGAGTGAGAAGAAACATTCGTCCTAAAAATGCGGACAAAGTCCGAATGAATTGCTTATTTTGATCGACGCATGATGTGTCAAAAGGGGTAAAATGGTCAAATTCATTAAATAAAATTTGATTATTTATTGAAAATTGAATGGATAACCCTAGAAATGCATTCAACTAATCAAATGAATTGAATGAAATCAATTGATCAAACAGATCGAGTGAAATGATGATTTATTCAAAACCGACCAAATTACCCTAAAACTAGGCAAATCGGCCAAATGGATCGGATGATTTATTCAAAATTGACTAGATCACCCTAAAAAAGGTAAACTGGTCAAATGAAATTGAACGAAACTGATGATTATTCAAAATCGACTACATTGTCTTAAAATGAATGAATTGGCAAAATGAATCGATTGAATTGTCCGGCCATTGGTGATTTCAAAATTATTGAGATGCATTAGTCTATGAGCCTCCTAAAATCAAGATTTGGCCTCTATATTTATCGTCTCAACAATGAGGAACCATTTGTGAATTTTTTCAAATTAATGTCCTTTATGCAAGAGAATTTTTACCAATTTTGCTTAAAATGGCCAAAAAGTGATTATTAGACGCTCATATTCCAAAGATCGCTCTATGAAAATGACCGGATCCCACCTTACCTTGTGCACTACCCCTTTGGATGGTACAAAATGTAAACGTGCAAGTCTCCTTGGATTAAGTATCCGAGACACAAGGTGGTTTATTCCTAACACGGGATCCCCTAAATGGCATTCCCTTCTAAGGTTTATGCATGATGCCATTTATTAAAGCGATGTAAACATGTGACAAATATGGCCTAAAGGACATAAATAATGCTTCGGGGGGAAAAGGTCTAAAATGAAATGTACTTATTGAAAATTAAGTGTAATGACTGAAATTTAAACATGTGAGTTATCTAGTGGGTAAGTCACTAAAAGAGTGCCAAAGAGGCCTCTTATTGCTACGGCACATGAATGCAGGCCAAGAAAACAAAGAAATGGTTAGTGCAATTGATAGTACACATAACACATTGGGAGCAATTAAGAAAAGAAATACAATAAAAGCAAGTAAAAGGGGTGGAACCCCTTCCCTCGTGCCTAATGTGCTTAAAAGGGTGAGGCTGACTCTAACCTAGGAAAACTCTAACATGGATGCATGAGACTGGGGTTCGCTAATGCAACTAGACTCAATAAGGTTTTAAAAGGTCCCCAAGCCTTCAGACCTAAGGGAATGGGTCATCAATCCCAAGACCCTCGGTCGGTGGCTTGAGCGATCCCCTAGGTACTGCTATGGGCGCAGAGCACACCATCCACATACCTAGAGAAACCATTCCTAGTCCTACAAGGCGGTGTGGGAAAGAGCCCATGAAAAATAAAATAAAATGGGATAACAGTAAATAAACGTGCACGTATGAAGTGTTCCCTATGTTGAGAGAAGGGGTTGAGAACCAACGCGAGGCTCTAAAGGTGACACACACCCCCCCCAAATGCAATGCAAAGCGTGGAATCAAGTACAACATACATCCAAACAACCAATTATACATACGTGAGTGAGGGAATAGTTTGATACGCGCGCGAGGCGAAAAAGTCCTAAAATGGAAATGCAACCCTAATATCCAAATGCTATGCATAAAAAGGGTAGAAAAAGGAAAAGAATAGCTAAATCAAATGCCTGGACCCACTTAGGAAATCCCCAGTGGAGTCGCCAACTGTCGCGCCCCACTTTTTGATATGGTGTGAAAGTAATGTACGTGATCGTGTGTGAAAATGAAAATAAAAGGCCGTGGGACTTGATAATGCGACGATTTGGCCAAACAAAGTTCAAAAAGGGTTTTTAATGAAAAATGGAGTCGTCACTTGGTATAGAGTTAGGGTGTACCAAGTCACCCAAAAAGTGATTTTTGGAAAGAAAAGTAAACAAACCTTTTTTAAAGAACTTTTAGGTCTACATAACCAAAGAAAGGGATCGGGGTCACATTTGATAAGGGAGAAGGCAAAGGCAAAGCCTAAGGCACTCCCTTACTCTAGCAAAAGCTAGTTGCGTGACTTAGCCCTTCTTTTCCTAATTTCTTCTACCCAAAGTATGTTTTGCATGTTGGACATGACTAATGGATGCTAAAAAAAATGCAATCCTAAATCTAAAATATCTCTTATGAAGCTTTTTGGTCCCAACCACATGAGTTGTGGTGGCCAATAAGGAAAGTCCTCATAGAGGTCGCGAATGATGCAAATGAAGACCCAAATATGAGTGCAAGTGTGAAAATGTAAGAAAACGTGCATGTGTGCGAATTTAAGACAAGTGTATGTGTGCAAATTGAGCAAATAAAGGTGTTTGTGTGCTAGTGGATGAAAATATGATAGTAGATACATATAAGTGCAATCGGGTGCAATTCGTGAGGTAGAAAATAAATAAGTGAGAGGAAAAAAGTGCGTGAACATGGCATGTGGAGTGAGAAAAATATAAGTTGTGAGAAAATGTGGATAAAAGAGTGGGGAAGTGATATGATAAGAATGAGAGTGCATGAACCTAGAGGAATGCATCAAGTCGGGTACGGGAATGACTCCTAATTTCACGATTTTAATTTTTCCTTTGATTAGAAGGAAGAACTAGCGTGCTAAGGCTATTTTGTAGCCACACTCGCTCGTTTCCCTTATTGAAAGGGGACTCTCAAGCAAATGTACCCTATAACTAGCATGAAGATGCAAAATCCTAAAATGAAGGGGAAAGGGTTGGAGGGGCATGCCAAATGCTAGAAAACTAAGAAAAATGCATGAAATGTAGTGAAACATGCAAGTATGAACTGGCGAGAGAAATCCCTAAGGGTCTAGTGTTGGACTAGCCCATATCTATGAATTCCTACTAGCGTTGGACTAGTGGAAAACGGGACAATGAGCCACAACTAGCGTTAGACTAGTGTGGTGACGTGCATTCATCCATCATATTCATCTACGACTATAGAAAGCAAGTAGACACGCAAATCATCTATAAACACGTAGCACATAACACTTAGCATGCTCGACTAAATGCAAGAGCCTAATAAAACTAATTAACACATAGCAACAAAAGCAAGCAATGAACCTATTACACTTGCTAACTAAAACAAAAGGGGAAGGGGAAAAATGGACAGAAATGCTCGCCAGGCCCTATCTATTACAAGCCAAGAGGTGTACACATACCCCATAAATAAATAAAAGAGAGATTTAATAAAAAAGCAAAAGTAAATGAAATAAATGAAAGGAATTAAGGAAAAGCAAGGAAAGCAAAGTAGGCATGCAATTCTCACTTAGCACGTTGGGTCACGTAGGAGAGACAAAAAGGGATAAAAGAAATTATACCTCCCCATTCATGATGTTAGTAGAGTAAACAGGACTCAATTTGGACTAGAGTCACCAAAGAAAGGGATAACTTGGGCTAAAACCATCAAAACAAAGGATTAATGCACCAATTTAGTGGTAAAATGTAAATAAGTCAATTTGAATCCACCAAATCATCGAATCCTTCTTCAATTGCAACTTAAAAATGACCAAATAATGCATAATTTCCAAGCAAAAGTGAAGCATTGATCAAATTTCTGAAATAGAAAAATGACTAAGGACTCAATAGCAACCATTAATCAATCAATCAGGGCCAGTTGAAACATTTCAAGAACTTAAAAGGTCCAAGAGCAAGAAAAGGTCAAGTAATGATTGAAATTTCAATCCCTCTAAGACCTAATTGCAAGAAATCAACATATAATTGGGCCACAATGCAACAAAGGGAGACTTGGGGGGTCAAAGCGCAATTTTTTGAAAGTTTTTGCATGCAAACTCATGCAAAAGCCACGGAACAAACAAGTTTTCTGCAACAGAAGGTGTTCGGCAGCTTAGGAAACTTTCTTCTGCAATTGCTTGTTGCAAGCTTTGCAGTTTCAACTCATGCCCATAAAGTGCCAAAACATGGTACAAAGCTCACTGCTTTACTGGCTTAAACCACCCGTCTCAAAATATCAGTTTGGACAGCAAGGAAATCAACAAAAATGCAGCAAAGAAACCTCAACATTCACTTGAGATGTCAACTAAAACATCTGAGGACACATTTTAACTCTCGGACCGTGAAGCAGTTAAAATTCCAGACCTCTACACAGGGAGTTCCAAAGACAATATTATGCAAACCTGAAGAGACTTATGGTGAACATGCTCGCATCAAATGGAAATGAAAGGATGAAACAACACTACTGAAATGACATGGTAAGTGGGCAAAAAAAATGAAAAAAAGACAAACAACAAGTTTCTTCACATATTTGGGAGAACGGGAAACCAATCATGATGAAACAGCCATAACCCAAAATGACATCTTTCAATGCAGCAATGAAAGAATGAAACTTATGAGCTGCTGGGTAACAAGTTGAAAGGCTGCAGACTCCATGAACTGCGAACCGAACATGATTTGGACAAGAAACGATTTCAGCAAATATGGAACTGATCATTTTATGCAACAGACTTCAACCCATTTGGTTAGCATAATCTAGACAAGGTTCTTGACTTATCCGAAAGAGCAGAACATGCAACAACCCAAGGAAAACACGAGACCAGAATCATTGAAAGCCAACTTTGATTTATTCGAATCACAAAACAAATAGCATGGAAACCCTCTATTCTTTTGATGAATTCAAACCACAAAAGACAGCCTTTTCGCAATATCAGAAGCAAATAAAACCCAAGGAAAAATAATTCATTCAAGAGAAAAGGAGAAGCTCACGCAATAATTCTGAAATTTCATGAAAGTTTCAGTCAAAGGAAACTATCTCCATCCATAAACAATGAGGGACGTAAACTAGTGTGGGAGGGGCTCAGAAACGATCACCTGAATTGCTGGGCCAAAGCAAGAGTTTCTGCTGCGTTTTGGTTCGGTGCAGTGGAGGCAGAGCAGCTCCTTTGTGGCCAGATTTGACGACCTTCCAGTTGTTTTTCGTTCAAGATGTCTCAACAGAAATTGTTCCTTCCATGATGTAGTTTACCCAGAAACCGAGATCTCTCCCTGAGGAGCCCTGGGGAGATCAGAATGAAGCGGGGAAGTTGGCTGAAACGAAGCCAAGAAAATTTCGTCGCAGCGGCATGCGGCAGGGACAAACTCGCAACTGGAGCTTCGATTCAAGAGTTTCAGTGGTTTTTTCCAGAAATGTTCAACACGAAATCTCCTCCCCAAATGACGTAGATTGTTCAGAAATTTAAATCACCTCAAACAAAGCTATAGCCAAAAAAAAAAATGCATCCGAGGGAGGCTAAAAGGTCAGCCTTTTCCTGTCGGAAAATCTTCTGCAAAGCTCCCTTTTTTCTGTTCCTTTTCCTGTTTTCTGATCTCTCTACCCAGCCGCCTGTTTCAGCCGTCATTCCCTCTGCTTGCCGTAGCTCTCTTCTCAAGCCCGTCAACCCCAGCTCTCTCTCTCGGTCATTTTCAGTTTTTGTTCCAGCAGCCGCCCCTCACTCTTAGCTCTCTATCTCTTGGCTCTCTCCCCCAGCTCTCCTTTTTCCCTTTATCTCACACTCTCTCTCGGCTGCAGTTTTCTCTATTCCTTCAACCTCCCCCCAGCCGTCACCAAAAAGCTCTCTCTCGGTTTTCTCTTTCAGAAACTCTTCGTAGCCTTTCTGTTTTTTCCCTCTACCCCCACAGCCGCCTCCCTCTTATTTCATCAGCCTCCCCTCGTTCTATCTATTCTCTTAGCTTTTATATGCACCGAATATCCCTAGAACCTAGCATCAATGGTGCTGCTGCATTCATTTTTCCAGGGTGAAGTGTAAACCATCGGATGAACTTTTGTACCATGATCCTCTTAATGTAGGGTTAAAAAACCAAGTGGCTTGACACAAAAATGATCAAACGGAGCCAAATGATACGAAGCTCAGAGAAACGCATCTGCTTTTGCTTCTGCTGATGTATTTCCAAACATAGCAATAGCGCGTGTGACCCTTTTTTTTTTTTTTTAACATAATAATTTAACAAAAATATAAATAACTAATTAAGAAAAATAACTAATGAAGAAAGATTGAATAAAATGAGCGGAATTAGGCATAAAAAGATAAAAAAGAAATGCTAATTTTTCTTTCTTTTTCCTTGTTTTTTTCCTTTTTTCTTTTTTCTTTTTCGAGAAATTCTATGCTAACACTTACAAATAAAAATAAAAACTAATAAAATAAAACACTAAAAACTAAAAAAAAAAAGTGAGTAAACCTAGCACGACAAATAAAAACTAAAAAAATAAATAGTAAATGAAATTTCACTGAAAATTTGGTGTCTACAATATAAATATAAGAAAACTATAATATACCACTTAAAATTTGAAACATATACAAATCTTAAAATTAATCATCAAAATTTTTATATTTAATTTAACTTAAAGATACAAAGGTATCACTTAAACTTGGAAAGTTTCTACCTATACTATGGTAATGCTAATCTTACTCGATATAATTAATATACTACTCAAAAGCTTCCTTGGGAAAGATACAAATCTAACAAGCACAACATAAATATTCCTATTCTATAATAAGGTTAAAAAAGGTAAATTTAATATGCAATATTATGAAACATAGAAACAATATAATCTAAATGCTTACAATTTAATAGTTATGATTAACAATTCTGTTAGGGAATAATGTAAATTACATTAATGAATTTATCAATTTGCTCTTTACTTTTTGTATCACATATCTTGATTCTTGAGATTTGACATATCAATAACTATCCTTTACATATAAGAGAAAAAATTTTCATCCTAAAGATTCAAATGATACTCTGAACTCCTATTAATTTCTTAACTGAAATAAACTAATTATGATTTTTTCATATGCAATAATATATCTTTCTTTCAATGAATGTTTCAAATTTTGGTTCTAAACTTTATTGATTGCTTCACAAAATGAATGAAAATTACAAAATACGTCTAAAATATTTTTTCCAAACAACTAACATTCAATTTTATTAATCCTCTTAGTTGTATTTGAACTCATAAAAGCATATGCTTATATCTTTTCTTCTAATTTAAAATGCAGCACGGAAGTAAAATAAAAACGTGAAATTGGGACTCAAATATGTGAGGGAACACAAGAAGAAAATATAAGTTGTATTATGTTAAATTCATATATGTAAAATTTTAATTCAACAGCATACAAAATAGTTAAATAAGTAAATAAGAACAACAATTTAGAACCTTTTTTTTGCATAAGCACATAGCACATTAATTTAGACTATTATTTCACCTATTTACACCTAAAGTTGGAAGTGTTTAGCATGTGAAATATTGGAAGAATGTTAGATTTAACTTTGTACTAGGTATTAATTACTTTTCATGTCATACATTTATTTTGTAAACACTTAAAATCTAGTTTGAATATCTAAAAGAGTAACATTGATTTAGTACACACAATCAACCATTGATATGCTTTATTAAGTAAGCATTAGGTTTTTTTTTGTTTTGTTTTTCAGTTTCATTGAGATTCTAACTCTTATAACAAGAAAAGCTAAAGGGGGTTTATGAGTTAAATATAAAATCTTGCTATTACAATATTAATATCCATATTAGTTGAATTGAGTTTTGAGGACCAAGTAAACATTGAATTAGTAATATGAAGATGAGATGAAGTACATCTAGTTCCAAATATTTCTTTTGTTAGTTAATGAAAAAGATACTTTAAATTATGTTCTGCAAAATATAGTGCTCTTATCAGATAGGCTATCTCAACTAGTTAACTTGGTATATGCAGCAAGGTTTAGATAAACGTTTTTAGGTGGTATGATAGATCTCATTGGACATTTACTATTCTATCAACATTCAACCAAAAATATATAGTTTTGATTGATGTAAACATTTTTGTGTTTACTAAATTTAAACATATATAAAATATGTTTTTGATACACGCATGCACGCATGTGCACACAGACACACACATATATGTGTATATATAGTACTTGAAGGTGAGCTATATAGTAAACAAATTCTACTAAGATAAAATTAAATAAACAAGGATGTATTTGGATGGTTCGTTTTAGGAATGTTAGTTTCAGAAATCCCATCACGTAGGCTATCTTAATAATTTAACTTGGTATATGCAGTAATGTTTAGATCCACTTCTTTTTATCATATGATAGACCACATTCAATATTTATTATTCTATCACTATTAGACAAAAAATTGATAGTTTTGACTGATGTAAATTTCTTTTTTGTTTACATATCTACATGCACACGCTTGCGGATACACACATATATGTATGTGTGTGTATGTGTATATAATATTTGAATGTGAGCTACATGGTAAAAAAATTCTACCGAGATGAATTTAAATAAAGAAGAATGGTATTTGGATGGTTCATTTCAAGAATGTTTTAGGAATTTTTGAAAATTTTTTCAATGAATATCTACAGAAAAATTCCAAAGATGCAAAATTTTATGAAAATTTACACCAATCCCATTTATTAGAATTTTGATATTGAATTTAGTCAAAACTTTTTAGATTGTGATGAAATACATTATGAACTAGAAAAGATAGACTAGAGAGGAGGAAGAAATGCTATCGGTAGAATGGAGCAAGTATGCAAATAGAAGAAATAGATAGAACTACAAGAGTAGGGAGGAGATAAAATTATTGAGTGGAAGAGGAGGATTGTGAGGCTTGCACGGTGAGAGTAAGGGGAAGGATTTTAAGGACGAGAAAGATAGGATTGCTAGATAAGATCACGGAAGGAGAATGGAGGAGATGGAGCTAGGGTGGTTCCTCCACTTCTAATTAAATAAAATAAAATAATATATATATAGCGTATATATTGGATATTGTGATAATTTGTTATGGGAAAATGATGAATTGATATTAGCAATTTATTATGGTAAAATGGTTATTTCTTGTGTTAGTTTACTTAATTTTTTCAAATATTGTACGTTATTTATAAAAAAAATAGCAATTAGCTTAGTTTTTCATGTAATATCAAATATTGAGATGACTCACAAGAAAACCAGGATGCATGTCACTGCCACATTGGTATACATTTTAACATTTAATCTAAATGAAATCAATGTCTCAACCAACTGGATAGAACTTAATAAAACAGACTATAAGTACATAAATACCAAATCAAACTCTCTTAAGGCATGCCTCTTTTTTTATTACCAATACATAAAGCACATTGTCATGACTCATGGCCATGATCATTAGGTTATGATTGATCAAGTTTTAGCGGGAGCATCAGGAGTACTTCTTTAGCACTAATGCCAGAGATAGTTATTGTAGAATTAGTGCCTAGCTGGTAGAAGTAGTTATGGGAAGGAATAATTCTGTTGGAGATGTAATTACTTGCGCAATCAATAAGTCAAGTAATTGTATAAATAGGCAAGTGAATGTAGGAAGATGTAGCTGAAGTTGATTGCAATTCTTCTTTTTTCAATAATATTATACCTCTCTAGTTTCTTCCTTCAAAACCTCTCATATCTGTTCTTCTCTTCCTTTCCTTTGTTTCAATTTTCTATGATTCTTCCTTTAATAGTTACAACCAATACATTTGATATCAAAGCTTCTGATCCTTGGACTGGGAATCTTGATCCAAAAAACATGGCAGAAGGAACAAGGATGACATATTTTAAGGAGCAGCTATGCAAACAAGAATCAAGAATACAGGTGATTCTTGACTCTACTGCTGAGGACAAGCAAGCCTTGAAGGACAAAATGGAGACCAATTATCAAGACATGAAGGCACTTCTGGAGGCTAATCAATCAGAAATGAAGGCATTCATGGCTGATATGAACCTTTATGAGGAGCATGCATAGTGATGGAGGAATATTACGAAATCTTGGCTCTTCTGTAGAAAGGACTTCAGCGAATTAAAGTCAAGGATATCTCCAAGGAAAGAATGGATAATTTAGAAATTCTCCTAAGGAGAGAAGCATCACTTATCAATGGGTACTTCTAAGCTCGATTTTCTAGGTTTCAATAGGAATAACCCCAAGGAGTAGGTATGAAAATGTGATAAGTTCTTTCAGTTGTTTCAAACTTCTAAGGAAAATCGAATGGACTTGGCTGAATTACATCTTGAGAAAGGGCTAATCTCTAGTACCGAAACTTCAAAAGGGATAAAGAGGTGATTTCTTGGAAGGAGTTCAAGATAGAAGTATGCAGGAGATTTCATGAAGTGGGAGAGGAAGATGCAGTTGAGAAATTTAGTAAATTGCATCAGTCTTCTTATGTATTGGCTTACCAATAGAGATTTGGGGAGTTAAGAGCTTTGGTGATGTTAAAAGTGCCAGAATTGTCAAAATCTTACCACATGTTTTGTTTCTTGAATGGACTGAAGGAAGAAATCAAATCAACATTAAAAATACATGGACGAGATACCTTGCAATCTGCCTTTGAGATGGTCAGATGGCAAGAACATCTCCCGGGTATAATGTCCAAACAAATTAAATCTGCCTTCAAGAGCACATTGCCTTCATTTTCTAGGTCAACTTTTGGTGGGAGTACAAGGTGGGCATCCAGTAGTTAGGATATTGCCAAGAAACCGGTTACTCAGTGTGAGGACTCATGTTTTTATTCATAAAATAGTATTTTTATAATTATTTACTCTAAAATTAGTTAATTATATTATCGTTACATGAATTGTATTTAAATTTCGCTTTATCGCGCGCGAGTCGAAAGTTCACATATTGCGCGTAGGAACGACTAAGTGGAGATTTGAAAAAGTTATACTAGACTCATAAGAGTGAGTAAATACAGTGTTAAAAGAATACATTGGAGGATTAGTGCACAAGTGAATCAAACAAGAGAGAAAAGTGATAGTACGAAACACTATTCGAGCACTATTCAAAGTTGACTTTGGCTAGCTTTTATTTCATTTTTCCCTCCAATCTTCCAAGGGAAGCTTCACACAAATAAACACTCTCTCTCTCTTCTCTCCTTGCTCCGCCGAACCTCAAGAGGAAAAGGAAGAAGATAACTCCATTTCCTTTGGCTCCAATCTTGTTCCAAAACTTCATCTAATCTTCTAGTTCTTGGAGATTCATCTTAACTTGAAGAAAGACAACTTCTTGTGGTGTTTCTTGGAGAGTTTTTGGGTGAAAATTTCTGGTTTCATCAAGGGTTAGGAGGTAACCTTTCATCACCTTTAATCTTTTCATTTTCTTTAAGATTCATGGTTAGTTTTGCATGGGTTTGAAACACTAAGCAAGAAATAGGCTAGAGGACTTGAGGGGTTTCATTTCTTGCTTTAATCTCTAGGCTAGTGGTCTTGAGGTGAATTATAGGTAGCTGACTTAAGGATTAAAATGCTTGATTGTTGTGGTTATGTGTTAGATGAAAGGATTACGGTTGGAAAATGGAAAAAAAAGTTGAGAAAAGTGTGAGGGTAGAGCTGGCCGAAACTGTCCTGTTGTTGTCTTGCTTGTATTTCGAATATTCGATGCTTGTTTCCCTGTGAAATTGAGTAATATATGTTGTATATTATGTGTAGAATGTGCCTTTCAAAAATTGTTTCAATTGGTTGCTTAAAACTAGGGTTTTCGAAAATGGAAGAAATCTGGAATTTGTGATCAGGATGTCCGGACAGTAGCTCTTTGTTTGAACGTAACTCTTTGTACAGAGTCAAAATCGAGTGCCATTTGAGAAATTTGAAACTAGACATTTTTACCTTTTTAACGATATAAAAATCACCTGTTAGTTCATTTTGAATCAACCGTAATGATTCGGCAAAGTTGACTGCCCTGTTGTGACTGTCTGTCCGAGAGGAATGGAGAAGCTGCATCTTGTGGCTTTTTTTTCTCTCACTTGTGAATTAATTTTGGAAACATTTTCTTCTGATGAAAAGTGGCATTTTGAACCTAGTTTCCAACGCCATAAACCATTCTTAATTTGAACTTGTATTGAGTGAGATGTTGTCTAATTTTGAAAGTGCGACAAAACTAGAAACTGAAAAGTTTTTCCCTTCTTGCTGGCCGAATGGTCAGGTTTGTTGTGGGATGTTTTGCTTCAAAAATTTTGATGTCAATTACCCACCAATTGCTTATTAGATGTTTATAGGACCCTGGTTTCAAAAATGGATAGAATTGGGGCTGATTTCATTGTGCAAAACGTTTGAAAAAGAAAGAAAGGCAAGAGGGCAGATTAGCCTTAAAACATTTCACGAACTTTAGTCATTTTGTTAACTGCTTTTCCACGTGATTTTTTGGGTGCAATTTGATAAAGAGGTAGTCCACCTAAGGAAGTTTAAGTGTACCAAATTTGGTGTAATTTCAATACCATTTCGATACCCAAATGATATCCCAAATATTACTCGTTAAATCTGGAAATTTCTGATCAGTGTACAAAATCCAGCCGATTTTCCACTGTTATATCTTGATGCTCAAAACTCCGAATTTAATTTTGCTTGTTATGTTTGAAACCTCGTTTGGAACTCTTATTGTGTTACAAATTTCAGAGCATGATTCGCTTTCTATGAATTATGCCGAATTCCCAAAATTGCTGAAAAACCAAGATTGGTCCAAACCTGTCTTCTTGGAACTGAAATTTTGAGTTGAAAATCGAATGCTTTCCGTTTAGAATCTTGGAAAAGTATCTTCTAGGAACTTTTAGTACTTTGGATCTAGTTTTCAACGGTTAGAGTTTTCCATTTTTGGACCTACTGAGTGCAAGATCTGATTTTTCTAAGTTTGACGCGCAAAACTGAAATTTTTTTGATTTCTTAGAAAATGAATTTTTAGAACTGGTCACTCTCTCTCAATATCGATAGACTATTTTAAACCTCGATTGCATGGAAGAGGCAAGTCTCTCTTGGGACTCTAAACCCTCACTTTTGAACCCCGATTTCGAGAGATCTACAGTTCTCTTTCATGACATTGTCTTACTATTGCAAGTGTACATTCTTCCTTGTTAGCAAGGAGTTTGTAAGTAATTGTGAGTGATAGTCAATTATTATTTCTTCAGGCGCTCGAGAGGATCTTCAAGAGAATCTCGGGGCAGACGTCTAAAAACTTACTTGCTCATTTACTCACTTTTGACTTGGTGAGTGTCAAGTATATGAATAGTTGCCAATATGCGAATTGCTTCTTATAGATTAAATTATTTATGAATGTCGAGTCGAGTGTGTACATTAGCGCACTCGTTCTCTTTTAATTGATTGTATAACCGAACTACTCATAATTGAATTGTATGTGGTTGATTGAATGCCGAGTGGAGCGAATCTCATCGGTCTATAACAGTATTAGTCGATTAGAGTGAATTTCATCGACTCATAACGGTAACTGGGGGATGCCCAAATCTCAATTGACCGACCTGCGACTCGAGCCAGCAAGGACTTAGTCAAGAAGCTCGGTGAACCATGAGATAATAAAAAACTTGATCTATTAAGAGATCTCGCTTGGTCTACTCGAGAAGTAGTACCTTTTATAGAAGAGCGGGTCTGGAACTGAGGATTGTAACGGTGAACGGGAACTGTGAAATAAGTGGAGTTCTACGGATCTAATACCGACCCGGTTGACGGAGTGTCATCGCGGGGAAGTATGTGATCGAGTTTTGACGAAGCAAGTGGAACCTAACTCCTGAGAGCTCCTGTATCCTTATTGAGTGTATTTTATTTTAAATTGTGAATTATTTGAATATTATAGATTTATTTCCTGCATAAGTGATATTACTACTTGTACTATGTGCTTGCATGTTTTTTTTTTCCTCACTGAGTATTAGCTCAACCCATTAGCTTTGTTTTCCTTAACAGGAGCTGAAATGGGATGAATTATGGAGAAGCCAACTTGATGGACTTTTGATTAGGATTTTGAATGTAATGATTTAGACGACTTTTTGGAGGTTGTATATTTTGAGAATGGTGATGTATTTTGGATAACTTGTGATGCAAGATTGAACATTTTGGATAATTTTGGATAACTTTTCTTCACTCTGACTTTTATTTACTCGGTCATTTATCCTTAAATTTGAATTAAAATTGGATCGAGTCCTGGCGAGAGTTTGGCAGGCGTCCCGTCAATACCCTTTGGTTTGCCTTAGGGAGAAGTGGGGGCGTCACAGTTGGTATCAAAACACTAAATTTAGAGATCTTTTTGGAAGATATATTAGAGACTTTACCCTCAAAAATAGGAATGAGATAACTTTGTTATATCTTAAGTGATGTTTGAGCGAGTTAGTGACTTTAAGTTTATAACCCGAAAATTGTGATTGTTTTGTAGGGATGGAGAATGGTAATGGGAGTCACCCTGCTAATGGTAATGGTCACGCTAATGGTCACGTGGAGTCTCTTAGACCTATCTACTATCGAGCACTTGGTGGAGGAGCTCGCGTTCGATTCTCGCCCGCTTCTAGGTTTTCCTGTTGTCCTTGTAGGGCAACGCACGCGTACCCTAATGACTTGGTACTATCCCTTGACGATGAGTGTCGTCAGTTGGTGCATACAAACCGAGCTTTACTCCAGGAGATAGAGGAGTTGAGCGCCATGGTTGATGCTTAGGGTGCTAGGATTGAGGAGTTGGAGGGGACGGTAGTGGACGAGTTGGCTAGAACTGAGGCCGTTCGTGATGAGTTTCAGAGGGTTAGGGCCCGACTCACTAGGATAGGTGAGGAGGTCCGGGATCGAGTTTCTGGGATTCTGGCTGACACCACTATATTAATCGAGGAGGTGATGGATGTTGTTCAGATTCCGGTTCCTGAGAGCACTCCTGATGAGGAGCCTTTCGAGGAGGATCTGGAGGAGAGGTCTTGCCTGATAGTCCTACTGAAAATTAGACTAGAAGTGATAAATCTTTTGACTTTTGTTGTTGGAATTAGTTGGGGTGGTACTAGTTCAAAGGCCATTGTATTTTGCTTAACTGTGTGGCCTACTTTTGAGACACTTGGATCTACTTTTGACGTGCATGACTAATTGCACTTTTGTGACGCCTGTGTGCTATATTTTTGTAAATGCCCCATGACTTGTTAATTGTATGAACCTTAAAGCGTTAATATATACTAGTTATTGTTATTTCTAATGTTTTCATGTTGGCTCTTATTTTAAGTATTTTCTGGCATAATTATTTTATTTCTTGCATTAGACATAACTAGGATTATGGATGGACGAAAGAGTGGTAGAGGTCGTGGGTATGGGATTAGGTAAACCCAATCTCAAGAGGATGATCAAGGATCAGCAACTGGGCCAACCCAGGGACAAGAAAATATATAGGGTAACCAAGTGGCTACTGCCATTAATCGGAGGACTGATATCCTAAAACGATTAGCAGAGCGACAGGGTCCAGTGCGAATTAACCAACCCGGAGCTCAGGATAAAGGGGAGGATACAGCCTTGGAGAGGGTTTTGAAATTTGCTCCGCTAAATTCACTGGAAAACCTGATCCCGAATTAGCGGAGAATTGGTTGGAGAGAATGACCAACATATTCGCCGCCTTAGATTATATCGAAAATAGGCGAGTGAACTTTGCTGCCTTTCAATTTGAGGGCGTTGCACGTGTTTGGTGAGACGGGATAAGGGAAAAGTGGGAAAGAGCGCAGACCCCTTGGATTTGAAAAAACTTCACGAGGGAATTCAATGAGAAGTTTCTTCTACCCTTAATTTAGGAGAAACGGGAGAACGAATTCATAAATTTGAGACAAGGAACTTCTAGTATAGCCGAATATGAAGGGAAGTTCACTAAACTTTCTGAATACGCTCCATAATTGGTGATTAATGAGCGAAAAAGGATAAGACGTTTTGTGCAAAGATTTAATGTGGAGATTTAGGAGGGGTTGGCAACAGCCCAAATCTCTACGTTCACTGAAACTCTGGAGAAAGCGCAGAGAGTTGAAAGTGCAAGGCTGCATGTTAGGAATTTTCATACTAAGAAAAGGAACATTTCTAGTTATTTCTCTGGACAAGCCAATAAAAGTGCCCCACCTCATAAGATGGGTAGAGGAACGGGAGAAGTAAGGACCGCTGAAACTCCAAGAGGGGTTTTATCAAGAGGAGATCATAGTGGACAAGGTCAAGTGAGAGGAATACCTTCCAGTGGTCAGGCCGTAACTCCTCAAATTAGTTGTGGCTACTATGACAAGTCAAATCACTTGGAGAATGATTGTTGGAGAAAGTCAAAAAAGTGCTTGTACTGTGGCAGTGCCGAGCACCAACTTGCGAGTTGTCCAAGTAAGCCGAAGGTAGGAGGTAGCACTCAAAGGCCAGAAAAGTCAACCTCTAAGCAGACTAGTGCTGGAGGGAGTCGACCTAAAGTACCTGTTAGGGTTTACGCATTGAATTATCAGCAGATTCCCGATACTACTGAAGTTGTTGAAAGTACGATCCCTATTTTCCACTGTTTAGCTAAAGTTTTGATTGATTCAGGTACAACACATTCTTTTGTGAATTCTAACTTTATAAGTGGAATAGATGTGAAGCCAATTAAATTACCTTATGATTTGAAGGTTAGAACACCTATTGGAGAACAAACTTTAATCGCTAAGTTGGTGTATAAGGATTGCGAGATATGGGTCGGAGAACGAAAATTAATGACCGATTTGATGAGTTTAGCTCTTAAGGGGTATGATGTCATCCTAGAAATGGACTGGTTAGCACGCTACCATGCTCAGCTGAATTGTAAGACGAAAACGGTAGAATTGTGCATTCAGGAGAGGCAACCCTAAAATTGGATGTAAGGGGTAGATTAGTCTCATCTGCTCTTATTTCGGGAATTCGAACTAGAAAAATGTTGAGTAAGGGAGATCAAGGATATTTGACTTTTCTTATAAATATTCCTAGTGATAAAGTAAAATTGGAAGATATGCCTGTAGTGAAGGAGTATCCGAATGTTTTTACTGAAAAATTAGAGTCATTGTCTCCGGAAAGGAAGATAACTTTTAAGATTGATGTGATTCCAGGGGTAGCATCTATCTCTAAGACGCCGTATAGAATGGCTCCGACTGAATTGAAAGAGTTAAAATTACAATTATAAGACCTTCTAGAGCGAGGTTTTATAAAGGAAAGTGATTCACCGTGGGGAGCACCGGTGTTATTTGTCAAAAAGAAGAATGGGAGTTTAAGCTTGTGTATAGACTACCGAGACTTGAACGATGTTACTATTAAGAACAAGTACCCTTTGCACCACATTTATGAGTTATTTGATCAATTGCAAGGGGCGATAATATTTTCAAAATTAGACTTAAGACAGGGTTATTATCAGTTGAGGATTTTGAAAAAAAATATACATAAAACTGCCTTTAACTCGAGGTACGGACACTTTGAGTTTGCAGTAATGCCGTTCGGATTGACTAATGTACTTGAGGCTTTTATGGATTTAATGCATAGAATCTTTAAGTCTTATCTGGACCAGTTTGTAGTGGTATTCATTGATGATATACTGGTATATTCCAAAATCTGGAGGATTATGAGAAACATTTGAGAGTTATTTTACAAAATTTGAGGGAACATCAGTTATATGTTAAGTTTAACAAATATGAGTTTTGGTTAAAGGAAGTAACTTTCTTAGGTCATATAATTTTCAAGGAAGGAATTAAGGTGGATCCGACCAAAGTGGAAGCAGTTTCTAAGTGGAAACAACCGAAAAATTCTACTGAAGTTCAAAATTTTATAAGGTTAGCTGGGTACTATCGGAGGTTTATCAAATATTTTTCTAAGATTGCGGGACCCATGACTGAATTGACTAAGAAAAGTGAGAAATTTATATGGAACCCGAAATGTGAAAATTTTTTTCAGGAGTTAAAGAAACGGTTGACGAGAGCACATGTATTGACTTTACTTAATGAAAAGGATAACTTTGTAGTATATACAGATGCTTCCAAAGAAGGTTTGGGGTGTGTATTGATGCAAAATGATAACGTGATAGCGTATGCCTTTAGGAAATTAAAACCGTACGAGAGAAACTACCCAACTCATGATTTGGAGTTAGCGGCTGCAGTGTTTGCATTGAAGAAGTGGATGCATTACCTCTATGGAGTAGCATTTGAGATTTTCACGGACCACATGAGTCTTAAATATTTGTTTTCTCAAAAGGAGTAAAATTTGAGGCAACGTAGATGGATGAAATTTTTAGAGGACTATGATTGCACGTTAAATTATCATCCGGAAAAAGCCAATGTAGTGGCTGATGCTTTAAGTCGTCGTGCAGGTGGGGGGATTGATGATTAAAGAATTGCACTTGTTGGAAGAGCTCAGTTGTTAGAATTCTCGTCTCGAACCGAAAAAAGTGATTCTTGAAAATACTGTCGTGAAATCCACTTTATTGGAACATATCAAGGAAGTATAAGGAAAGGATCCTGAAGTGCAAAAGTGGTTGGAAAAAGTCAAAAAGGGGGAAAAGTCAAATTTTAACTTGAGAACAAACAGTATATTAAAATTTCGGAATCATATAGTTGTGCCAAAAAATGAAGGGCTTAAGAAGGAAATCTTGGAAGAAACACACTGATCTAAGTATACGGTATATCGTGGTGGGAATAAAATGTACCAAAATTTTAAAAATTTGTACTGGTGGGAGAACATGAAAAAGTAAATTATTCGGTTCGTTCAAACTTGTTTGGTTTGCCAGCGAGTTAAAGCCGAACATCAGAAACCATCTGAACTATTGCAACCCTTATAGGTATCCAAGGGGAAGTGGAAAAATATTATTATGAATTTTGTATCTGGATTGCCAAGAATACAAAGAGGTCATGATGCAATTTGGGTGACAGTAGATAGATTGACCAAATCTGCTCACTTTCTGCCGATTAGTATGCAGTATCCGTTGGAGAAATTGGCTAAGTTATATTTGGATGAAATTATAAGGTTACATGGGATACCAGTAAGTATTGTGTCCGATCGAGATTCTAGGTTTGTCTCTCGGTTCTGGCAAAAAATGCAAGAGATGCTAGGAACCAAGTTGAGTTTTAGTACTACTTACCATTCTCAGACTGATGGACAGTCTGAGAGAACAATTCAGACTCTCGAGAACATGTATTTTGAATTTTGGAGAGGATTGGAGTAAGTATTTGATATTGGTAGAATTTACTTATAATAATAGTTTCCATTCATCCATTCAAATGGCTCCGTATGAAGCACTTTATGACCGAAAGTGTAGATTTCTGATTTGTTGGGATGAAGTAGGTGAAGAAAGATTTTAGACCCAACTACAGTGCCTTGGATTGAAGAGGCACAAGAAAAAGTGATGTTAATACGCCAGAGAATTCAAACCGCACAGAGTTGTCAGAAGAGCTATGCAGACAATCGAAATAAGGATTTAGAGTTTGCAGTTGGAGACCAAGTTTTTCTTAAGATTACCCCTCTCAAAGCAAGTTTGATGGCAGGAAAGGGAAAGAAGTTGCAACCTAGATTCGTAGGGCCTTATAAAATTCCTCAACGCGTGAGAAACGTGGCCTATAAGTTGGAATTGCCACCAAGTTTATCTCGAATTCACAATATTTTTCACGTATCTATACTCAAGAAATATCATCCAGATCCGTCCCATGTCCTGCAACTAGAGAATATTGAAATTGATGAGGCACTGACTTATGAGGAAAGACCCGTGAAGCTTCTAGATCGTAAGGTGAAAGAACTAAGGAATAAGCGAATCCCATTGGTGAAAGTTCTTTGGAGAAACCACAGACTAGAGGAAGCAACTTGGGAAGTAGAAGAAGAAATTCGAGAAAAATATCCAAATCTATTTCCAAATCAAGGTATGAATTTCGTGGACGAAATTCTCTTAAGGGGGAGAGGATGTGAGGACTCATGTTTTTATTCTTAAAATAGTATTTTTATAATTATTTACTCTAGAATTAGTTAATTATATTATCGTTACATGAACGAGTCAAAAGTTCGCGTATTGCACGTAGAAACGACTAAGTGGAGATTTAAAAAAGTTATACTAGACTGATAAGAGTGAGTAAATATAGTGTTAAAGGAATACATTGGAGGATTAGTGCACAAGTGAATCAAACAAAAGAAAAAAGTGGTAGTACGAAACACTATTTGAGCACTATTCAAAGTTGACTTTGGCTAGCTTTTATTTCCTTTTTTCCTCCAATCTTCCAAAGGAAGGTTCACACAAACAAACTCTCTCTCTCTTCTCCCCTTGCTCGGCCGAACCTCAAGAGGAAAAGGAAGAAGACAACTTCATTTCCTTTGGCTCCAATCTTGTTCCAAAACTTCATCTAATCTTCTAGTTCTTGGAGATTCATCTTAACTTGAAGAAAGACAACTTCTTGTGGTGTTTCTTGGAGAGTTTTTGGGTGAAAATTTCTGGTTTCATCAAGGGTTAGGAGGTAACCTTTCATCACCTTTAATCTTTCCATTTTCTTTAAGATTCATGGTTAGTTTTGCATGGGTTTGAAACCCTAAGCAAGAAATAGGCTAGAGGACTTGAGGGGTTTCATTTCTTGCTTTAATCTCTAGGCTAGCGGTCTTGAGGTGAATTATAGGTAGCTGACTTGAGGATTAAAATGCTTGATTGTTGTGTTTATGTGTTAGACGAATGGATTAAGGTTGGAAAATGGAAAAAAAAGTTGAGAAAAGTGTGAGGGTAGAGCTGGCCGAAACTGTCCTGTTGTTGTCTTGCTTGTATTTCGAATATTCGATGCTTGTTTGGCTGTGAAATTGAGTAATATATGTTGTATATTATGTGTAGAATGTGCCTTCCAAAAATTGTTTCAATTGGTTGTTTAAAACTAGGGTTTTCGAAAATGGAAGAAATCTGGAATTTGTGATCAGGATGTCCGGACAGTAGCTCTTTGTTTGAACGTAACTCTTTGTACAAAAATCAAAATCTAGTACCATTTGCGGCATTTGAAACTAGACATTTGTAGATTTTTAACGGTATAAAAATCACCTGCTAGTTCATTTTGAATCAACTGTAGTGATTTGGCAAAGTTGACTGCCCTGTTGTGACTCTCTGTCCGAGAGGAATGGAGAAGCTGCATATTGTGGCTTTATTTTCTCTCACTTGTGAACTGATTTTGGAAATGTTTCCTTCTGATGAAAAGTGGAATTTTGAACCTAGTTTCCAACGCCATACACCATTCTTAATTTGAACTTGTATTGAGTGAGATGTGGTCTGATTTTAAAAGTGCGACAAAACTGGAAACTGGAAAGTTTTTCCCTTCTTGCTGGCCGAATGGTCAGGTTTGTTGTGGGATGTTTTGCTTCAAAAATTTTGATGTCAATTACCCACAAATTGCTCATTAGATGTTTATAGGACCTTGGTTTCAAAAATGAATCGAATTGGGGCTGATTTTATTGTGCAAAACGTTTGAAAAAGAAAGAAAGGCAAGAGGGCAGATTAGCCTGAAAATATTTCACGAACTTTAGTCGTTTTGTTAACTACCTTCCCACGTGAGTTTAAGGAAGTTTAAGTGTACCAAATTTGGTGTAATTTCAATACCATTTCGATACCCAAATGATGTCCCAAAGATTACTCGTCAAATCTTCTTCATTTCCTTCTTGTGTTGGCCGAAAATTGGGAGAGAAAAAGAGAGAGGAAACCACCAACTACAACCTTGAATCTTGCCTTGTTTGAATTGAAACCACAAAACTAAACCGATTAAACTAGCACGAAGGAGTTAAGGAAGCGTGTTGGAGTGTACAAAATCCAGCCGATTTTCCACTATTATATCTTGATACTCAAAACTCCAAATTTAATTCCGCTTATTGTGTTTGAAACTCTTATTGTGTTACAAATTTCAGAGCATGATTCGCTTTTTGTGAATTGTGTCGAATTCCCAAAGTTGCAGAAAAACCAAAACTGGTCCAAACCTGTCTTTTTCGAACTGAAACTTTGAGCTGAAAATCGAATGCTTTCCGTTTAGAATATTGGAAAAGTATCTTCTAAGAACTTTTAGTATTTTGGATCTAGTTTCCAACGGTACAGAGTTTTCCATTTTTGGATATACTGAGTGTAAGATCTAATTTTTCTAAGTTTGCAATACTGAAATTTTTCCGATTTCTTAGGAAATGAATTTTTAGAACTGGTCACTTTCTCTCGATATCGATAGACTGTTTTAAACCTCGATTGTATGGAAGAGGCAAGTCTCTCTTGGGACTCTAAACCCTCACTTTTGAATCTCGATTTCGAGAGATCTAAGGTTCTCTTTCATGACATTGTCTTATTATTGCAAGTGTACATTCTTTCTTGTTAGCAAGGGATTTATAAGTAATTATGAGTGATAGTCAATTATTATTTCTTCAGGCGCTCAAGAGGATTTTCAAGAGAATCTCGGGATGGACGCCTAAAAATTTACTTGCTCATTTACTCACTTTTGACTTGGTGAGTGTCAAGTGCATGAATAGTTGTCAATTATGTGAATTGTTTCTTATAGATTAAATGATTTATAAATGTCAAGTCGAGTGTATACATTAGCGCACTCGTTCTGTTTTAATTGATTGTATAACCGAACTGCTCATAATTGAATTATGTGTGATTGATTGAATACCGAGTGGAGTGAATCTCATCGGCCTATAATGGTATTAGTCGATTGGAGTGAATCTCATCGACTCATAACAGTAACTGGGGGACACCCAAATCTAAATTGGCCGACCTTGCGATTCGAGCCAGCAAGGGCTTGATCGAGAAGTTCGGTGAACCATGAGATAATCAAAAGCTTGATCTATTAAGAGATCTCGCTTGGTCTACTCAAGAAGTAGTACCTTTTATAGAAGAGCGGGCCTGGGACTGGGGATTGTAACGGTGAACGGGAACTGTAAAATAAGTGGAGTTCTACGGATCTAATACCGATCCGGTTGACGGAGTGTCATCGCGGGGAAGTATGTGATCGAGTTTTGACGAAACAAGTGGAATCTAACTCCTGAGAGCTCCTGTATCTTTATTGAGTGTGTTTTATTTTAAATTGTGAATTATTTGAATATTATAGCTTTATTTCCCGTATAAGTGATATTACTACTTGTACTATGTGCTTGCATGTTTTTCTTGGTCTCACTGAGTATTAACTCATCCCTTTAGTTTTGTTTTTCTTAACAGGAGCCGAAATGGGATGAATTATGGAGAAGCCAACTTGATGGACTTTTGATTAGGATTTTGAATGTAATTGTTTAGACAACTTTTTGGAGGTTGTATATTTTGGGAATGTTGATGTATTTTGGATAACTTGTGATACAAGATTGAACATTCTTAAGGATGCGACTTTTCTTCACTCCGACTTTTATTTACTCGGTCATTTATCCTTAAGTTTGAATTGAAATTGTATCGAGTCCTGGCGAGAGTTGGGCAGGCGTCCCGCCAATACCCTTTGGTTCGCCTTAGGGAGAAGTGAGGGCGTCACACTCAAACTTTAGGGGGGGAACAAGAAATCAAATTCTCAGCAGACCTTTAAGAAGATCACTCTTGAGGAATTTCAGTATAGAAAAGACCACAACTTGTGCTTCATGTTTAGAGACAAGTTCACACCTAGTTATGTCTATAAAAACAAAGAACTTCACTTATTGTTGGTTGAGGAAGAAGAGGCTGTTGAGAGCCCATTGGAGGCTAAGGAACAGGATATCATAGAGTATAAGGGTACCGGTGCAATTCATGATATTATGTTGACTTTACATTCTGTATCTGAAGAGTTATCTACCAATATTATCAAGTTGCTAGGACTTTATAGGAAGCATCAGCTATAAATCCTTCTTGATGGTGGTAGCACTAACTATTTTATCAAGCCTATAATTGCATAATTGTACCTTGAAAAAATCAAGAAGCATAAGCCTTTCAAGGTTAAGATAGTAGATGGGGTGGTTCTGCAATGTGATCAGTGGATATCTAGAATGCAATGGGAGATTCAATGGCACAAGTTTACACACAATACATTCATACTAGAATTGGAGCCCTATGACACGATCATTGGGATTGACTGGATGAAATCTTAGTCCCTTGACCTTTGATTTCAAGGAATTGCACTTGTCTTTTGAGAAAACAGGTAAATGGATAGTGCTCAAAGGAGATTCTCACACTACTCCGGTAAAACTGAAGCAAGGATCAGTTGCTCAGATGTACATCAGACACATGGTCAAGGAAGCTTTGCAATAGTCTTGTATGGTGAAAGTTCACAACTCACATGTAACTTCTGTGCCACAATCTATTACTTAGTTATTGGCCAAGTATGAAAGACTTTTTGATGAACCTAAAATCTGACCCCCATCAAGAATTCAAGACCACCAAATTTCCCTTGAACTAGATGCCAAACCATTCAAAATTGTGCCATACAGATATCTTCACTTACAGAAGACAAATTCATAGACAAGTGCAAGAAATTGTCTTTTGAAATTATACAAAAATGCCACAGTCTTTTGCATCACTAGCTCTTTTAGTCGAAAAGAAAGATGGGAGTTAGAGACTTTGCATTGAACATCAAAGACAAATCTCTCATAAGATTTACTGGATGAACTAGATGGTGCAAAAGTCTTTAAAAAATAGACTTAAGGTCAAGACACCACCAAATAAAAATGTATCTTGTTGACATTCAAAAACTGCATCTAGAACTCATTCTGGTTTATATGAATTTCTTGTTATGCCCTTAGGCTTGATAAATGCACTGCCACCTTTTAAGCTTTTGATGAATTATGTATTTGAGCCATACATCAAAAAATTTGTTCTTGTATTTTTTGATGATATCTTGACCTACAGCTTGATTATCAAACTCATTTGTACCATTTATCCATTATCCTTGAAACTTTTAGAACCCATTCTCTGTAAGCAAAGATGTATAAACGTTCATGTGGCCAAGACAAGGTAGAGCATTTGGGGCATATAGTTACCAGTGCAGGTGTGTGTGTTGATCCAAATAAGACTAAGGCAATGATGACTTGGCCTTCTCCTACAAGTATAAAAACTCTTAGAGGTTTTCTTAGGTTGACTAGTTACTGTAGGAGGTTTGTGAAGCGGCATGGTGTATGTCAAAAACACTTACTAATTTATTGAAAAAGGGGCAATTCAGTTGGGTTTTTGCAGCAGAGATAGCATTTGAGAAACTTAAAGTTACTGATTTACTTAAAGTATGAGGACCAAAAAATGATTCTGTTAAAAAAGTTGAAGGACTATTTCAATAATTTCTTCTTTTGTTTCTTTCTTTAAATGTTACATCAGTGAAAAAACAATGTTCTTGTGAACTATAGTTCGAAAAGATGAATACCTAACTCCTAACTAATCAAATAGTTGTAGAGATACATAGGGCTGTTAAACATAACAAGTAGCTCGAAAGCTCGTTAGAACTCCACTCGATAAGGCTCGAGCTCGGCTCATTAGTTGTGGTAAACGAGCCTAGCTTGAGCTAGAAATGTGCTCATTTAATTAACGAGGCGAGTTGGTATCTAGGTAGCTCGTTAGAACTCGTTAATAAAGGGCATATTTGTCATTTTAGAAGTCAAAATATAACACTTGTGATTAGGGTTCTCACTTCTCCGTCTCTGTATAATTTTTCTTCTTCTTCTTTGATTTCGTGGTTTCGCCTCTGTGCCTCTCCATCACAACCAAGTGGAGGTTCATTTCGTGGCTTTAATTCCACGATCCACCATCTCCTCCTCTCTGCCTCTCCGCCACACCCTACCTCTCCATTAGCAATTTAGCACCATAAAGGCCTTCATTTTTCACTGCTGCATCTTTAGTTCAGTCTATTTGGTTACCTCCAGCTCCAGCCATCTCTGCTCCAGTCATCTCTAACAAAAATCACCGCAAGCATTCAAGCAACCACTGACTAGTCCAATTTGACTGGTTTCTCCAAACCACCGTGAATTTTGGTAAGTAAAAATACCTACTATTACTTCGTTGGCAAGCTGCTTTAATTCTTGATGAATTTCTAAAATCTAATGAAGCAGGTTGGATGGTACTTGCTTAACATATCTTTTTTTTTATCTATAACAACCCCACCACCCACCAAAATTGAAAAAAAAAAAACACTCCCCTTCTTTCTCATTGTTGTCTACTCGTCTGGTTCAAAGGCTCATTTATTAGGATTTCTGAATTCTTCAACTTTGTTTCTTTATCTTAACATCAAGAATCCATTTATGCTCTTCAGATAACTGATGCTATAGTTGTTGCATGGATTCTTAATGCTACTTTAGTTGTACTAAAATTGGATCATCAATCTTTTTGGAAGGATGATAGGTAGGCTGAGATTTCAATTAAATACCATAGCAGGAGAATATGTAATCTAGTCCTTTAGGGGATTTCCATGTGTTTGAATTGCATTGATATTAGTCATGTGAGTATGCTTGTGGTAATGTGTTTATTTGTTAATTGACTTAACATGTAGTGACTTCTTAAATATTTTCGATGTTGACTGGTTCATCTCTTATCTTGGGAATGACACCGGCTACCTAAACTCAACACAAGGGCAGAGAGGGATCTGCCAAACTCAACATCCCCGATTTTTATATGTAGCCATAGGAAGCAAGAATAATAGTAGTGATCAAATTCAATGCCAATAAAAAAAACACAAACATGGAATTATTATAAAAACAATACGGTAATTGCCAATATAGTAATGTAATATTTTCTTTACTAGACTAGTAAATTTCTGATATGGTAATGTTTGCTTTAGTCATCTAGTTTAGTTTTTTGTAGTACCCTTGATACATATTTTTTAGTGTCTAAGTAGCAATAGCAATATACCATACCTTTGTTGTTATGTTCTTCTTTGTATTCTTTTTGTTAGACTTCACGGATGTTGAAGTTTTTGTTGATGTCTTCTTCTTTGAACTTCAAATTTTGGGGCACATGAACTTATCTAAGCTTTAAGGCTATGGCTAGTTAATTAAGTCTTTAAATATTGATATAGAAAGACATAAACAAAGTTATTAATTAAGTTTTAAATTCATATAGCGTATACTCAACTACTGACACTATTAACAATATTTGTGATAGGCTGTTTGACATATATGAGTGCAATTAAATACCTATTTTTATCTGTCTTCTTTTTCATTCTTTTTCTGTCATTTTTTCTTTCTATTTTGGATCATGCTAACAGCAACATTGATTGATTTTTTTCCCTTTCAAAAAACAAGTACGTACAGTCCTCCATTTCATTCATACCAAGGATCATCATCAAGTCCTATTATGGAGGTTGAAAATGAAGTTGTCGATCAAGAACTTGAGGTAGAGGAAAATACTGATGAGATGAGCTAAGAAGAGCTGGATTTAGATATGTTAGAGCAGCCGAATGAAGGAGCAGAAACAGGGCAAAAAAATGATAATGAAGGAGCAAAACCGTTTGAAAAAAAAATAAAAGAAAAAGAAGTCAACAATATGGGAGGATATGAAAATAGTAAAGCAGGCCGATGGAACAATGAAAGTGCAGTGCAATCACTGCAAAGAACTGTTTGCCAAAAGTGCATCTGGAGCCACTTCTCAACACAAGCGTCACCAAAAAAATTGTCTACAAAAGAAGTTGGCTCTTGGGGAAGAAAATAGAAAAAGACAGCAAGTCTTATCCTTCACCGAAAGATTCTCGGATGGTATAATTTATATAACTAATTTTTCCTATGATCATGCCAAGGCCCGAGAGTTAGCAGCTCATATGGTTCTTGTACATGAATATCCTTTCTCTATGTTGGATCATGTTGTTTTTAACAAATTTATGAAATCTGCATACCCGTTTTATAAAAAGATTAACCTACAAACAATAAAGGAAGATTGTGTGACTACTTACATGCTTGACATGAGAAGACTGAGAAATACATCAAAAGGCATCAACATGGTTAGTATAACTACAAATTTGTGAATATCTGATCAAAAAATTCAATACATGGTTGTGACGGGGCATTTTGTTGATAGTGATTGGTATTACAAAAACGGGTCCTAAATTTTTATAATGTCTCACCTCTTCACATAGGAGTAATTATTGCCAATGCTTTAAGTAAGTGTTTTCTTGAGTGGGGGATTGAGAATAAGGTTTCTATTATAACCGTAGACAATGCTTCTTACAATGATGTATGCATTAGGAGTCTTAAAGAGGATTTTTCTCTTAAAAAAGGTTAAACATTGAAGGAAAAATTTTCATGTTAGGTGTTGTGCATATATACTTAATTTGCTTATTCAAGATGGGTTGAATCAAATTATTGATGTGATTGATGTTGTTCGAGAGGGGATTAAGTATTTGAAAAATTCAGAGTCTCGTTTCAATGACTTTGCCAAAATAAAAAACAGCTTTAATTGCCTTCTAAAAAACTTATTTTGGACTGTCCAACGAGGTGGAACAACACCTATTTGATGTTGGCGTCGGCTCTAGAGTTTAGAGATGCATTTCCAAGATATGGGGACACTGATCCGGGGTTTCACTATGTCCCAAGTGAGTATGAGTGGATGAAAGTTGAAGAAGTTTGTAAATTTTTTTGGGTATTTTTTATGAGATCATTAATAGCATTTCTGGATCAGATTACCCAACTGCTAACCTTTTTCTTGTTGAGTTGTATAGGATTAAGGAACTGTTAAATGAAAAAACTCTTGATTTTTCTGATCATATTAGATCTATGGCTGAAAGTATGGCACAAAAATTTGACAAGTATTGGGGAAAAAGTAATGTTTTGATGTCTTTGGGTGCTATTCTTGATCCGAGATATAAAATAGTCCTTGTTAATCATATTTTTCGAGTTATTTATGGCAAGGATACAACCCCTAGGTCTATTGATGAGATTAGACACATTTTTTATGAACTCTATAATGAATATGTAGATGCTCACATCTTATCTCATGGTGAGGAACCACAAAGGGAAGCTGGAAAACGAAAACATGCAGAAATTACAAGTAAATCTACCCAAGGGGCTGCTAAAAATCTTGGAGTTAATGTTCTAATTGGAAAAGAAAATTTTCAAATGATTGTTAGTGAAATTAACAAGGCTCCACTTGAAAAATCATATTTAGATGTCTATTTAAAAGAGGGCATGCATGTTTGTGATGCAAATACAAATCTTGAAGTCTTGAGTTGGTGGAAAGGGGAAAGGTGGAGGTTTCCTGTATTGTCAAGGATGGCAAGTGATGTACTCGCTATTCCAGTTACAACCACGGCTTTCGAATCTACTTTCAGTGTTGGTGGTAGAATAATCGATGATCGGCGTGCTTCTATGTCAGTTGAAATAGTGCAAATGTTGCTTTGTGGCAATGATTGGATCCTCAATTTTCATGGGTAAAAAAACAAGTCTCGTGTAAATAAAATATATCTTTTACTACCGGTTTATTTGGTACCTCATTTTACTTTGTTAGGAGTCGTAACTTTCTTGTTTTCGTTTTGTAGGAACCGCTTGATGTTCCCGAATCATCTACAATTGAAGAAATTGATCTTCCAGACATCTGAAGGCTGTTTTCTGGGATATGTAATGCTGTTTGTTGTTGAATTTGTTTGTGTAAAGATGAAATTTTCTTGTGATTGATTATGGAGCTGGATTTGTGAAGCTGGACCTTTCTACAGATTTGTAAAGCTGGATAAATTTTTAGTTATCTAGCATTGTTTTATATAGTTATTTGGCTGCGGTTTGTGTATTTGTTCAGTTGAATCAAATCCTTGGTCTTATGGTTGTTGTCTCCAATGGAATTTGGTTGGAGTTTGTGTAGTTGTTTACTTTTATTCCTGGAGTTTGTGTTTTCTGGATGTTATGGTCTTGTATGTTTGTCTCGGATGGAATTTGGCATTGCATTTGGCATTCCTAGATGTTATGGCATTGAATTTCGCATTGTATTTGGCTTATACGTTGTCTCAGACTCTCAGTTGAATCACTGTGAATTTGGTTAAGTTTTGTTGAGTCAAGTTTTGTTGAATTTTGGTTCTGGATAGGGTGTAGCATTTGTTTGCATTTGTTCACTGTTTGACAGAAATTTTGTGAGAACCCGTAATTTTTCCCTTTTCTAGGTTTTATTATATTCAATGGCATGTTTTTCTGCATTTTCTTTATTAGGAAAGTTTCTAGATAATTTTTATGAGTAAATATAGTTTTTAGGTGAGTTTTCTAGTATTGGTTAGTTTTTAAGAAATTAAGAGCGTATACCGGACGTGGGATCCACTAAGACGAAAAGTTCGGAAAAATTCGGCCAGTTAGGTTAAGTTTTGGACACTGGATTTAAATTATCGGGTGCTAAGAGATAATTAGAGGTTACCCAAGTGGATTGGTGTGAGAGGAAACAAAGTGATAGCTATGCATTTAATGAAGTGACAAGTGTCACTTAGAGATTGGTTGTACTTTATGACTACTATTCACCTTTTACCATTTGACCAAATAAATCAAAAAAATTACCAAAAACGTACCATTTTCTTCTTCTTCTTGGCCGGTCACTTCAAGCAAAAAGAAGGGGAAAAGCTCTTCAAATACTTGCTTCCATCTTGCTCAAATTCAACAAATCAACCATTTGATCTTGCATTTGTTCCATAAAACCCCTTCACTTAGTGATTGTGAGGTGTTTAGTGGAGTTGTTTGGAAGGCTAAGGTGATTAGTTGCTCCCCCTCTTGTGTTGCTAAGGTGAGTAGTGAAGGAACCCCTCTCCTCCATCTAATGATGTTTAATTCATGATTTGTGGTAGTTTAAGATGTAATTTTATGGATTATATCTTGATTTTGGTTGAATTGGTGAAGTTTTAGAATTATTGGTGATTTTTCTGTTTTTCTATGATTATTATTATGTGGTCATGTATGATGATTGGAAATGATATTTAAGGAAGCTAGAAGGTGGGAAAGGTGGTTAATTACAAGAAATTTCTGCTTTGGAAAGAAATTTGGAAAGTTAGGGTTTCATGTTCTTACATTCTGCCCGGCACTGTACCTCATAGTTAAGGGCTGAATTGGCCTTGGGTTAAAACATAAAAGTTGTAGGCAATGACATTTTAGAGATGTCTGTAAAATTTCAGGTCAATCGGAGCAACGTAACTTGAGAAAAGACTGAAATACCCCTGCTACCCTGGTTCTACCGGAATTTGATAATTGCGTCTGTAATTGGTTAATTTGGTTGGGAATGCTTCTGATTTGATTGTTGGTGCCTTCTGATGAATTGTAGCCTTGTATCGTATCTTTCGGATGGCTTTGGAATCACTTGATTTGGACTTAGGTAGCCTGACTTATGATGTTTGAACCAGAATGCGGTTTGTGAACCTATTTTTGCGATTCTAGTGTAGTATATTGTATTTTTGACCTGGTTACACTCGAAACTGGACAGAATAGCCTTCTTCAACATTGTAGCCCTATCTCTTAGCTTCGAAACAGTGTATCTTGTACCTCCATCCGATAACCGTAGTGCCAATGGTACTAAAACCGCAAAATGATGTCAAAAACTATTTTTTTTTTGGTAGAGCTTAATTCCATTTCCGAATTTTCCTGGTTTACTCTAGTGCTTATGTATTCTTATGGAGCCCTATTTTGGTGGTATTTGGATTTGGTTTATGACCGGTAATCGAGTCTTATTGTGCTTATTTGAATGTTTTAGGACGTGACGGTGGTCCAAGACGCTCTTAGGCGGAAGTGCATGAAATATCATTTGCTTGAGTGGTGAGTGTACTACTCACTTGTTGTTTACAATGTGGCTTTGGTATGTGTGAACTTGATGCCTTGAAGGCTTATTCGCTCCGTTGAACTTAATTGAGTGAGGGTGTACTTGATTGCCCTCACCCATTTGGTATATCATATGACCGTCTACTGTTTTACTGTATTGATTGAATGATACATGAAATACTGAATTGGTTCATGAATTTGGTGTCGCTTGGACGAGTATCCAACGACCATTACTGATACGACTGAGCTCAACCCCATTGGTAGTCGATTGGATCGAACCGGCGAGGGCTTTGTCGAGAAAATTGACGAGCCATGGGGACTGTTATATGGAATCTTGTAGTAGTGAGACTCTTGATTCCGTTATACTCGAGTATTACCAAATTTCTACTGTTTGGAGTTCGGGTCCGGTAGGGGTATGTTGGGTGGAAGGAATGGAAGTAAAGTGGAGCCTACGGTTGGTTACTCTTAAACATTAACGGAGGGTCAATGAGGTTCGATCAAGAATGCAAACGAGGAAAAGGGCTCTTGAGAACCGCCCGTATCCTTTTATCACCACTATTGATGTGTGCATTTGCTTACTTTTGATGAATTGGAATGAAAAACTTTATGCTTATGTGAACTTTCCTGCTTGAGTGGAATTATCTCACTGGGCGTAAGCTCACTCTATTCCCTTTTATTTTCCTTACAGGAAAATAAATACTTTTGGATTGGATTTGATAGTTGGTTGCCGAATTGAGCTAGATAGACATATCTTTGTATAGCTCCTTGATTGAAACCCTAAATGTCCTTTTAGGTCCGTTTCTCTTTTGATTTGGCAAACCGTACATGTATCCACTTTTGAATAACTTTTGTATGCTACTTTGGATTGTATATACTTAATTTCAACATGTAAATATTTGCTTGATGTTTGGTTGGGTTTTGACGTGTCGGTTACTATTCATGGCCGACTCCGGTTTCTTTTTTTTTATTTTGACATTGTTAATTGTTTACACGCGTTTGTATGTTCCAGAACGTATTAGATCGCTCTAAACTGAACCGTTAGTCCTGGCGAGAGTTGGGCAGGCAGTCCGCTAATCCCTTTGGTTCGCCTTAGAGGAAGGTAGGGCTGTCACAGGTGGTATCAGAGCCTAGGTTTGAATTGGCCTGGGCGTATTAGAAAGGCTCGACTTGAGGATTATGTTAAGTATGTTCCTTAAGGTTATTTTCCTTTATTTTTCCTTTTGGTGTAGGATGGACGGACGGGGTGAGCCTAGTGATAGCCCTCCGGGCGAGCGACCTTGTGGAGCGCTCCCAGTGATTCCATACCAGATCCGGTCCAGAGGGGCCATTGTGCGTTGGAGCCCGGCTAACCACCTCCGACGTTGCGAGTGTCGTCACACATACGCCTACCCTAATGCCTTAGTGTGGGCCGTGGCTGAGGAGCGTAAGGACTTGGCCGCGGAGAATACTAGACTTGAGGCCGAGGTGACCCAGCTTAGGGCGGCCAATGAGAAACAGGCTGAGCGCATAAAGGGGCTGGAGTACGACGTGCTTGAGGTAGAGGATAGGATTGATGACCTCTGCACTCAGTTTAGGGAGACACGTGAGCGCGAGTCTAAGCAAGCTCGAAAGGTTAAGGTTCGAGCCGCATCGATCCTAAACCTCTGCGCCGACGTGGTCGAGGGAGTGAGCGACGAGGACTCCTGTGTGGGGCCCGAGGCTGGGGTTGGATCCACCCCGTCAGGTGGGTCTACTAGCCCGTCGACGGACTAGGTCGCGACTCCTAGGATTTTTGGGGATAGTTTTATTTTCTGTATATAGGGTGGATAGGGAGAAGAGCCTTAACTAATCGTTTTGTACGTTTGGGTTAGCTATGTGTATATTTCTTTTGATGGTGCCTTTCCCTCGTGGATTGTCCATGTTTGTACTTGACTTGACTGTACTTGACTTGACTGGTTGTTGATATGTGTGTTGTTGTCTTGTTTGGAATGTATATATATATTTGTAAACGTTTTTGGGTTTTACATACATTGTGCTTATATGGGTTTAGTACATTTGCCTAGACCAAGTAGAGTTCATGGAAGGTACACATAGTGGACGGGGACGTGGGCGCGGAAATAGACAACCTACACCGGACAGGGGTACTGGGGAACCCTCATCTGGACCTAATCCTGACCCCAACGTGCAAATCACTGCTGCTATGCAGCAAATGACCAATTTGCTGGCACAAGTGGTGCAGCAACAGGGCCAAAACCCAAACCCTAATCCTGGAAACCCTGGCAACCACGTCGAGAGCGAAGACAGAGCTCTCGAACGATTTTAAAAGTTTGCTCCACCCAAGTTCATTGGGGGGCCCGATCCGGATGTCGCTGAAAGGTGGCTCGAGAAGATGGTCGATATTTTTGCGGCCTTGCATTACACCAAAGAACGGCATGTGACTTTTGCCGTTTTTCAGTTGGAAGGGGCGGCCCGTTCCTGGTGAAACGTAATACGGTAAAAATGGGAACGGGAACAAACGCCCAGGAATTGGGTGAATTTCATAAGGGAATTCAACGCGAAATTTTTTCCTCCTCTAGTTCAGGAGAGGAAGGAAGATGAGTTCATCCGACTCCGCCAAGGGACTCAATTTGTGGCGGAATACGAGAGTCAATTTACCTGCCTGTCCAAATTTGCGCCTGAGCTGATCATGACCGAGCAACGGCGGATCAGGCGCTTTATCCAGGGCTTGAATGTCGAAATCCAGAAAGATCTCGCAGTGGCTCAAATCAATGCTTTTAGCGAGGTCGTGGAAAAGGCCCAACGAGTAGAGAGTGCTAGATTGCAAGTCCGGAACTTCCAGGCAAAGAAGCGGGGTTTTCCTGGGAGTAGTTCAGGACAGGGTGAGAAGAGTACCCCCTCCAAGTTTGGACGAGAAATGGGAGGTGGACGACAGTCGGGTACAGGCAGAGGGACTCCGTCTAGGGGTGGCCAAGTTGGGCGAGGCCAAAGAGGAAAATTTCGGGGAGGCTCAGTTTCAGCACCTCGCGGTCCCTGTGGGCATTGTGGGAAGCCAAACCACACGGAAGATAACTGTTGGAGGAAGGAGGGCAAATGTCTGCGATGTGGAAGCGCAGACCACCAGTTGGCTACTTGCCCAATCCTAAAACAAGACGAAAATGGGAGTCAACCACCGTCGAGGACCAATGCTGGACCAACTAAGGGAGATGGGTCCAAACCTAAGGTGCCAGCTAGAGTGTATTCGTTAGAACCCCAACAGGTCTCAGATTCCTCAGAGGTCGTAGAAGGTACGATCCCTATTTTCCACCATTTTGCCAAAGTTTTAATTGATCCTGGTGCCACTCATTCCTTTGTTAACCCTGATTTCATGTGTGGCATCGATATAAAACCTGCTAGTTTACCATACGACCTAGAAGTTAGTACACCTACGGGGAATCAACGTTTGGTTACTAGTATGGTTGATAGGGTAGGAGAGAAGAAATTGTTAGGGGATTTAATTAGTCTGGCCATCAAAGAGTATGATGTAATTTTGGGTATGGACTGGCTAGCCAAATATAATGCCCAACTGGATTGTAAAACGAAAGTGGTAGCATTCCGCATTCCGGGTGAGGCAACCTTAAGGTTGGATATAAGGGGTAGGTTAGCCTCATCTGCTTTGATTTCGGGCATTCGGGCTAGGAAACTGCTAAGTAGAGGGGCGCAAGGATTTTTAGCCTTTCTGATTAACACCCCCTCGGATAAGTTAAAAGTGGAGGACGTGGCCATAGTAAAGGAATTTTTGGATGTATTTCCTGATGAATTAGTAGCCCTACCTCCGGAAAGAAAGATAGAATTCAAGATAGACCTGCTACCTGAAACTTCACCCATCTCAAAAACACCATACCGAATGGCCCCTGCAGAGCTCAAGGAGCTAAAGTTGCAATTACAGGACCTTCTGGAGCGGGGATTCATTCAAGAGAGTGGGTCTCCTTGGAGAGCTCCTGTCCTGTTTGTCAAGAAAAAGAACGGAAGTTTGAGAATATGTATTGATTACCGGGGCCTGAACAACGTCACGGTTAAGAATAAGTATCCATTGCCCCACATTGATGAATTGTTCGACCAGCTGCAAGGAGCAGTGGTCTTCTCGAAATTGGACCTCCGACAAGGGTACTACCAATTGTTGATTAGGATAGAGGATATTTCGAAAACCGCCTTCAACTCGAAATATTGGGCATTACGAGTTTGCAGTTATGCCCTTTGGATTAACCAATGCTCCTGCCGCCTTCATGGACCTAATGCATAGGGTTTATAAGCCCTATTTAGACCAATTCGTCGTTGTTTTTCTTGATGACATTTTGGTCTACTCCAAAACTCGCGAGGAGCATGAGCAGCATCTAAGAGTGGTGTTGCAGACTTTAAGGGAACATCAGCTATACGCCAAGTTCAGTAAGTGCGAGTTTTGGCTGGAGAAAATTTCTTTCCTAGGGCATGTAATCTCCCACGAAAGTATCTCGGTTGACCCAGCGAAAGTAGAGGCCGTGACGAATTGGAAGAGGCCAGGAAACCCTACAGAGATCCGCAGTTTTCTAGGGTTAGCTGGGTATTACCGACGTTTCATTAAAGACTTCTCCAAATTAGCAGGTCCTTTAACTGACCTGACGAAGAAACATGGTCGATTTTTATGGAATGCCCGATGTGAGACGAGTTTTCAAGAATTAAAGAAAAGATTGACCATGACTCCAGTGCTAGTCTTACCAAATGGGGTGGACGGATTTGCTGTGTATATTGACGCGTCACGAGAAGGCCTGGGTTGTGTATTAATGCAGAACCGTAATGTGATCTCTTTTGCCTCTAGGAAGTTGAAACTTCATGAACAAAATTACCCAACGCATGATCTGGAGCTAGCTGCCGTTGTTTTCGCTCTTAAAAAGTGGAGACACTACCTATATGGGGTAACTTTCGAGGTTTACTCCGATCACAAAAGCCTTAGGTATCTCTTCTCACAGAAGGAATTAAACATGAGGCAGCGACGGTGGATGGAATTATTGGAAGATTACAACTGTACTATCAACTACCATCCGGAAAAAGCGAACGTGGTGGCCGATGCCCTAAGTCGTAAAGCTCAGGTAGCAAGCTTAATGATCAAAGAATGGGATATATTAGACTCCGTGTGTGAGTGGAAACCCTGCCTTGGGAGTCATAAAGTGATTTTTGGTAACATTAAGGTAACCTCCACCCTCTTGGAGCGGATTAAAGAAACGCAAAAAGAGGATGCTATGGTATGGAAATGGGGAGAGAAAGTAAAAAAAGGAGAAACGACTGATTTCAATTTTAGTTCTGAGGGTATTTTAAAATACCGAAACCGAATAGTGGTGCCGAAAGATGAAGCGTTGAAAACGGAGATTTTAGCGGAAGCTCATCGGTCCAAGTATACAATCCATCCGGGTAGTAGTAAGATATATCAGAATCTGAAATGAACCTATTGGTGGGATAATATGAAGAAGGAAATCGCTCTGTACGTGCAAAAATGTCTTGTTTGCCAACAGGTTAAGGCGGAACATCAAAAACCATCGGGTTTGTTACAACCCCTTGAGATACCCGAGTGGAAGTGGAAAAATATCACAATGGACTTCGTTTCAGGTTTGCCACGAACGCAACGACGACACGATGCCGTTTGGATGATCGTCGATCGATTAACCAAGTCGGCCAATTTCTTGCTGGTAAACATGAAATATTCCATGGACAAGTTGGCCTAACTGTACATGGACGAGATAGTGAAACTACATGGTGTTCCGATCAGTATATCTCCGATCGAGATCCACTTTTCGTATCTAGGTTTTGACAGAAATTTCAAGAAATGCTAGGGACGAAACTCAACTTGAGCACGACCTATCACCCTCAGACGGATGGACAATCGGAGCGAACCATCCAAACTCTCGAGGATATGCTACGGACTTGCATTCTGGATTTTGGAGGCAACTGAGGTCAACATATGATCTTAGTAGAGTTTGCGTACAACAACAGCTACCATTCGTCGATTCAAATGGACCCATACGAGGCACTATATGGACGAAAATGCCGATCACCGATCTACTGGGACGAAGTTGGCGAGAGAAAGGCATTAGATCCAACCACTATTCCATGGATGGAAGAGGCTCGAGAAAAGGTCAAGTTGATACGGCAACGACTCCAAACAACTCAAAGCCGACAAAAAAGCTACGCAGATAATCGAAGAAAAGACTTGAAATTCGAAGTTGGAGACCATGTGTTTCTCAAGATCACACCCTTACGGAGTGTCACAACAGGCAAAGGAAAGAAGCTCCAACCGAGGTTCGTTGGACCCTACAAGATTCTCCAGAGGGTAGGAACGGTAACGTATCGCTTAGAGCTGCCATCCAGTCTCTCTAAAATTCACAACGTTTTTCACGTTTCGATGCTCAAAAAGTACTATCCCGACCCATCCCATATCTTACAACCAGAGGAGATCGACATAGACGAATCGCTTGCTTACGAAGAAAAACCTGTCCAAGTGTTTGACCGGAAAGTCAAAGAACTAAGAAACAAGCAGATTCCGTTGATTAAAATATTGTGGAGAAACCATGGGGTAGAAAAAGCTACTTGGGAAATGGAAGAAGAAATGCGAAAGAAATACCCTGAACTTTTCGTGAGTTAAGGTGAGAAATTTCGAGGGCGAAATTCTTTTAAGGGGGAGAGAGTGTGAGAACCCGTAATTTTTCCCTTTTCTAGGTTTTATTATATTCAATGGCATGTTTTTCTGCATTTTCTTTATTAGGAAAGTTTCTAGATAATTTTTATGAGTAAATATAGTTTTTAGATGAGTTTTCTAGTATTGGTTAGTTTTTAAGAAATTAAGAGCGTATACCGGACGTGGGACCCACTAAGGCGAAAAGTTTGAAAAAATTCGGCCAGTTAGGTTAAGTTTTGGACATTGGGTTTAAATTATCGGGTGTTAAGAGATAATTAGAGGTTACCCAAGTTGATTGGTGTGAGAGGAAACAAAGTGATAGCTATGCATTTAATGAAGTGACAAGTGTCACTTAGAGATTGGTTGTACTTTATGACTACTATTCACCTTTTACCATTTGACCAAATAAATCAAAAAAATTACCAAAAATGTACCATTTTCTTCTTCTTCTTGGCCGGCCACTTGAAGCAAAAAGAAAGGGAAAAGCTCTTCAAATATTTGCTTCCATCTTATTCAAATTCAACAAATCAACCATTTGATCTTGCATTTGTTCCATAAAACCCCTTCATTTAGTGATTGTGAGGTGTTTAGTGGAGTTGTTTGGAAGGCTAAGGTGATTAGTTGCTCCCCCTCTTGTGTTGCTAAGGTGAGTAGTGAAGGAACCCCTCTCCTCCATCTAATGATGTTTAATTCATGATTTGTGATAGTTTAAGATGTAATTTTATGGATTATATCTTGATTTTGGTTGAATTGGTGAAGTTTTAGAATTATTGGTGATTTTTCTGTTTTCCTATGATTATTATTATGTGGTCATGTATGATGATTGAAAATGATATTTAAGAAAGCTAGAAGGTGGGAAAGGTGGTTAATTACAAGAAATTTCTGCTTTGGAAAGAAATTTGGAAAGTTAGGGTTTCATGTTCTTACATTCTGCCCGGCACTGTACCTCATAGTTAGGGGTCGAATTGATCTTGGGTTAAAACATGAAAGTTGTAGGAAATAATATTTTAGAGATGCCTGCAAAATTTCAGGTCAATCGGAGCAACGTAGCTTGAGAAAAGACTGAAATACCCCTGTTGTCCTGGTTCTACCCGAATTTGATAATTGCGTCTGTAATTGGTTAATTTGGTTGGGAATGCTTTTGATTTGGTTGTTGGTGCCTTCTGATGAATTGTAGCCTTGTATCTTATATTTCGGATGGCTTTGGAATCACTTGGTTTGGACTTAGGTAGCCTAACTTATGATGTTTGAACCAGAATGCGGTTTGTGAACCTGTTTTTGTGGTTCTGGTGTAGTATATTACATTTTTGACCTGGTTACACTAGAAACTGGATAGAGTAGCCTTCTTCAACATTGTATCCCTATCTCTTAGCTTCGCAACGGTGTGTCTTGCACCTCCATCCGATAATCGTAGTGCCAATGGTGTCAAAACCGCAAAATGATGTCAAAAACTATTTTTTTTTTTGTAGAGCTTAATTCCATTTTCGGATTTTGTTGGTTTACTCTAGTGCTTATGTATTCTTATGGAGCCCTATTTTGGTGGTATTTGGACTTTGTTTATGACCGGTAATCGAGTTTTATTGTGCTTATTTGAATGTTTTAGGACGTGACGGTGGTCCAAGACGATCTTAGGCGGAAGTGCATGAAATATCATTTGTTTGAGTGATGAGTGATAGGGTGCACTTTAGTGGGGTATTTTGGGCGTTATTGCACAATTGTATGACGAAATATTTCATTAATTGGGTGGATTCTACTGATATTTCGTTTTGGTGCCAATTGCAGGATTTGATGCTGAAAAGTGTTTAAAATCGAAGTTCAGAAGAGTCGTCGCACGTGGGGCCCGCTTGAGAAGCTGAAGAGACTAATTTGTAATAGACTTTATATTATCTTACTTTTGAGGGAGTCTTGTTGCAAATTCTGAAAAAAATAACATTTGGCGATAGGGAAAAATCCCTTCCCGGAACTTCGGACGAGAACAGAGGGAAGTATTAGACTTCCGTAGGTAGGCAAAACAGAGAGTTTTTTAATTTGTTTAGTTGGCATTTAATTCCAAAAACCCCCTATTCATCTTGAATTGAAAAGAAACAAATTTTTCGCTAGTCCCTGAGGAGACGACCCTGCTTACCACTGTCTACTAATTAGTGAATTCAGTTAAATAATTAATTCAAGTATATCGGATTAAGCAAACTCTTCGGGAACAGGGTGAATCAAGTAACCTATTGCACACCTAGAGTCCCTACTCCAGTACTAGAATTGATTATTGACTGTTTCAGGTGGTATTTAGGTTTTATTTATTATTATTGCACAGGTTCGGCACCTGTCAATTTTTGGCGCCATTGCCGGGGACTTGCGTCTGAATTATTTGTTTCTTTTTGAATTCAATTTTTATTTTATTTTATTTTATTTTTCTTGGTATTTTTGCTAGTTTATGCCCCGTTTTTCTAGCACAAGTGAATTGGTATACGATCCTGAGGTTGAGAAGGCAGCGCGTAGGCGAAGGCAAGAGACCAAGAAACGAAAAGAAGGGCATTTATCTACTGCAAACGATTCAGCAGAAGACGAATTTAGCATGGTCAACACGCAAACATTAAGGGAACTGGCTGCCCCGGAGTTGACTCACCAGCCCTTGTGCATCACATTCCCCACTTTGGCTGAGAATACCGCATTCGAACTGAAGTCGGGGTTGATTCGCCTCCTACCTTCGTTCCACGGTCTTTCTGGGGAAGAACCCCACAAACATGTCAAGGAGTTCGAGGTGGTTTGCTCTAGCATGAAACCTCTTGGGGTCACTGAGGAGCAAATAAGACTTAGAACTTTCCCTTTCTCTCTCAAGGATCCAGCGAAGGATTGGATATACTACCTCCCTGCTGGTAGTATCACCACGTGGGCACAGTTGAAAAAGAAATTCCTAGAGAAATTCTTCCCAGTATCTCGGGCTGCGAGTTTGAGGAAGGAGATCTGCAGCATTAAACAGTATCCCGGTGAGTCCTTGTATGAATACTGGGAAAGGTTTAACAAGTTGTGCACTAGATGCCCGTAGCATCAAATTAGTGAACAACTGTTAATCCAATACTTCTATGAAGGGCTCCAATCAACTGATAGGAGTATCATTGACGCTGCGAGTGGGGGAACACTGGCAAACAAGACACCGAAGGAAGCGTGGGAGCTCATCGAAGCCATGGCAGAGAACTCCCAGCAATTTGGCTTTCGTGAGAGCAACCCCACCCGTAGAGTAACGAGGTAGAGACTTCATCCATACAGCAGCAACTGTCAGAGTTGACGTCTGCTGTTAGGCAATTAGCCATGAGAGACACGCCGCGAGCGAAGGTGTATGGAATCTGCACTAGCATGGACCAATGCACGGACACGTGCCCCATTTTGCAAGAGGACGGGACGGAACAGGTAAATATGGCCGGAGGCGTGCCAGCGCCCCGCAGGCAGTATGACCCGTACTCCAACACATACAACCCCGGTTGGAGAGACCATCCCAATTTCAGTTATGGGAACCGACCGTAAAACTTACTCTCAAATTGTCCACCAGGGTTTCAGCAACCATGGCAACCGAAACCCCAACCTTCATCCTCCAACATAGGGAGTTCTTTGGAGGATATTATCAAAAGTCTGGCTACTACTACCTCCCAGATCCAGCAAGAGACTAGACAGCTTCAGCAGGAGACCAGATTATTGACATCGAATATGGCTCAGTTCCAGCAGGAGACCAGATCAGGCATGAAAGATATGGATGCTCGAATAAGCCAATTGGCAACTGCCATCAATCGCCTGGAGTCCCACGCTCATGAAAAATTGCCATCTCAACCCGAGGTAAATCCCAGAAATGTAAGTGCCATGACACTGAGGAGTGGCAAGGAATTGGATGGGCCTAAAGTGGAAAGTTCAAAAAGCAAAAGTGAGGAGGAGATAGAAAAGAAAATCGAAGAGGAAGGACGTATTCGCGAGGATCCTAAGGTACCATTCACTTCTCCACCCACTATTAAATCTAGCTTACCTCCTTTTCCTTGCAGGTTGGAAAAGACAAGGAAAGTAGAGAAGGAAAAAGAGCTTTTGAATGTGTTCCGAAAAGTGGAGATTAACATCCCCTTACTGGATGCAATCAAGCAAATACCGAAATATGCTAAATTTTTAAAGAATTTGTGCACCCACAAGAGGAAGCTAAGGGGAGATGAATGAATGGCGGTGGGAGAAAACGTGTCCGCTATACTTCAAAGGAAACTCCCACCAAAATGTGGAAACCCAAGTATGTTCACCATCCCTTGCAAGATAGGGGGTACCTCGATTAGGAAAGCAATGTTGGATTTAGGGGCGTTAATCAATGTAATGCCTAAAACAATTTATACGTCCCTTAATCTTGGTCCGTTAAAAGGCACATGCATTATAATCCAACTTGCAGACCGTACCAATGCTTATCCAGAGGGGTTAGTTGAAGATGTTTTGGTACAGGTCAATGAGTTAGTCTTTCATACAGATTTTTATGTCCTAGATATGGGAGATGAAATGGCACTAAATCCGTCACCTATTTTGTTAGGGAGGCCATTTTTAAGCACTGCTAGGACGAAAATAGATGTAAATGAGGGTACCTTGTCAATGGAGTTTGATGGGGAAGTTGTAAATTTTAATATCTTTGATGCGATAAAGTACCCGGATGAGACTAACTCCGTTTTTGCTTTAAGTGTTGTTGAGCCCCTTGTACAGGAAATGTTTGAATTGGATGGGGACGATGCACTTGAGGTGGCATTAGCCAAACATCTTGAGTTGGAAGCAACTTTTGATGTGGAATTAAGTGAGGAGTTATACCGTGCAGTTGAAGCACTGCATTCGCTTCCACCAATTACTCCAAGGTATGAGCTTATTTCTCTTTTTGTACCAGAAACTCAGACGAAATTGTTGCCTTCTATTGTGCAGGCACCTGAGTTGGAACTCAAGCCTCTCCCAAGGCATTTGAAGTATGCTTTTCTCGGAGATAATGAGACGCTACCAGTTATCATATATGCTCATCTATCACCAAGACAAGAAGACAACCTTATTCGTCTTCTTCGAGACCATAAGGAAGCGATTGGGTGGAGCGTAGCAGACATCAAGGGAATTAACCCCTCCTTGTGCATGCATCGGATCCGGCTTGAGGATGATGCAAAGCCGGTTAGGCTGGCGCAACGGAGATTGAATCCACTAATGATGGAAGTGGTGAAGAAAGAGATACTGAAACTCCTAGAAGTGGGAATCATCTTCGCCATCTCGGATAGTCCTTGGGTGAGTCCAGTGCAAGTAGTTCCGAAAAAGGCAGGAGTAACAGTTGAAGAGAACCAAGAGGGTGAGATGGTCCCGGTGAGGAAACCCATAGGATGGCGTCAGTGCATTGATTACCGACGTCTGAATGCTGTAACCAAGAAGGACCACTTCCCTCTACCTTTTATTGATCAGATGATAGAAAGGTTAGCTGGTCGTGTCTATTACTGCTTTCTTGACGGTTTCTCAGGTTACTTCCAGATCGCAATAGCACCGGAGGATCAGGAGAAAACTACCTTCACCTGCCCCTTTGGTACATTTGCCTACCGGAGGATGCCGTTCGGCCTCTGCAATGCTCCGGCGACTTTTCAGAGGTGTATGGTAAGTATATTTTCTGAATATGTAGAAAAGATTATTGAGGTGTTTATGGATGATTTTAGTGTATATGGAGATAGTTTTGATGAATGCCTGGATAATTTAGCTTTAATTTTGAAGAGATGCATTGAGACAAATTTAGTTCTAAATTGGGAAAAATGTCATTTCATGATGGATCATGGCATTGTTTTAGGGCATGTAGTGTTGGCCAAGGGTATAGAAGTGGATAAAGCAAAGGTCGATATTATTTCTGCTTTGCCTTACCCCGTAAGTATACGGGAGGTGCGTTCCTTTTTGGGTCACGCATGGTTCTACAGGAGATTCATCAAAGATTTCTCCAAAATTGGAGCGCCCCTGTTCAAACTGTTGCAGAAGGATGTAGCATTTGACTTCACTGAGGAGTGCAAGGTGGCATTTGACAGGTTGAGGGAGTCATTGACATTACCACCTGTTATCCAACCTCCAAACTGGAACCTCCCATTTGAGATAATGTGTGACGCGAGTGACTATGCAGTGGGAGCGGTGTTGGGGCAACGGATTGGCAGAGCTGCACATGCAATCTATTATGCATCAAAAGCGTTGAATGGAGCTCAGCTCAACTACTCTACAACAGAGAAAGAATTGCTAGCTGTGGTTTTCGTATTAGAAAAATTTAGACCTTATTTGTTAGGTGCGAAAATAACAGTTTTCTCTGATCATGCAGCCTTAAGGTACTTGATGACGAAGAAAGATGCTAAACCAAGACTCATCAGATGGATCCTGCTCCTTCAGGAGTTCAACTTGGAGATTAAAGATAAAAGTGGGGCAGAAAATTTAGTTGCTGATCACTTGAGCTATTTGCTTGCTCATAAGGAGGAGCAACCATTGAGGGAGGCATTTCCAGAGGAGCAACTACTTGCCCTTAACTCGTCTACACCCTGGTATGCTGATATAGTGAATTTTCTAGTGACTAATCAATTGCCTGCAGGGTGGCCAAAGGCTAAGAGGGACAAGTTGAGGAGTGATGCCAAGTACTACATTTGGGAAGACCCCTACTTGTGGAGACAATGCTCGGACCAGATACTAAGAAGATGTGTAAGTGCAGGTGAATTCCACTCCATTTTGAATTTCTGTCATTCGTTTGCATGTGGAGGGCATTTCGGGCCCAAGCGGACAGTTCGCAAAGTGTTGGAGAATGGTTTTTACTGGCCTACCCTTTTTAAAGATGCTTACTTATTTTGCAAATCTTGTGATAGGTGTCAAAGGGTGGGAAATATTTTTCGTAAGGACCAAATGCTTCAAACCCCCATGTTGTTTGTTGAAATTTTTGATGTTTGGGGAATAGATTTTATGGGTCCTTTTCCATCATCTTTTGGTTTCTTATATATCTTGCTCGCGGTTGATTATGTTTCTAAGTGGGTGGAAGCCAAAGCCACCCGTACTAACGATTCCAGGGTGGTTGCAGAGTTCTTAAAATCTAATATCTTTATCCGCTTTGGAATGCCAAGAGCTGTGGTAAGTGATAGAGGGACACATTTCTGTAACAAGACCATCACTGTCTTGTTTCGAAAATACGGCGTGCTCCATAAGGTATCCACACCGTATCACCCGCAGACAAACGGTCAAGCCGAAGTGTCAAACAGGGAAATCAAATCAATCTTGGAGAAGATGGTGCGCCCAGATAGGAAGGATTGGAGTTTAAAGTTAGAAGATGTACTATGGGCGTACCGCACCGCGTATAAGACGCCGATTGGGATGTCCCCGTATAGACTTGTCTTCGGTAAGGCTTGCCATCTTCCCGTGGAGTTCGAACACAAGACGTTTTGGGCAGTGAAACAGTGTAACATGGGATTAGACGAAGCAGAGGTCCAAAGGAAATTGCAACTACAAGAGCAGGAGGAGATAAGAAATGAAGCGTATGAGAATGCCACGATCTATAAGGAAAAGAATAAAATCTTCCATGATCAGCAAGTTGCGAGGAAATTTTTTGTAGTGGGGCAAAAAGTCCTCTTGTATCACTCGAGACTTAAACTCTTTCCTGGTAAGTTACGTTCTTGTTGGATTGGTCCATTTGTCGTTTCTAATGTATTTCATTATGGTGCAGTGGAGATCCAAAGTTTAAAAACGGAGAAAAATTTCGTGGTGAACGGCCATCGTCTCAAGCCTTATTATGAGGGGTTCTCTATTGAAGAAGTAGAAGTTGTTCACCTCCAAGATCCACTTTATCTTGCTTGAGGGTTTCGGCCATGTCTAGCCAAAGACATTAAAGAAAGGCGCTACTTGGGAGGCAACCCAAGACTATTTGTTTCAGTTTTCGTACATTTTTGAAGTTTTAGTTGAGTGTTAGTGTCATTTAATCGTTTGATGTTTGGTGGCAGGAAGTTGGCAGTTAGACGTGCCCACGCCAACTGGTCACGTCTAAGGAATGGAGTTGGAAGGCGACGGCCAGAAAACTCTATAGCAGTTAAGCGTGCCCACGCCAGGTGGTCACATTTAAGGGAAGAAAATTTTCGTCCGCGGACAGAAGACTCTGTAGTAGTTAGGCGTGCTCACGCTAGGTGGTCATGCTGAAGGATAAAAAAAAATTTTCAGAAGGATGGTAAAAAAGCCTAGAGAGCAGTTAGGCGTGCCTACGCCTAAAACAGGGGCCCCTTGTACAAAAAAAAAAAGGGGCGAAAAGACGAAATTGTCCTTGTCAAAAAAAAGAAAGAACAAAAAAAAAATTTTCAAAGAACCCGAAGCCCTACTCTTTTTCTTTCTTCTTCTTCCTTCTTTTCTTTCTTTTTCTTCTTCCCCGCACGCCGCACGATCCGCCGCCACTGCTCGCCGCACGCCGCCGCCCCACGCCACAGCCACGACCTGCGCGCCTGCCATCCCAGCACCAGGATAGCGCGAGCCCAGCAACTCGCGCCCAGCCACAACGCGTTTCTCCGCGCGCGCGCGACCAGAGCAGGGACCACCAGCCGCAACAGCCATCAGCAGCCTGCCGCGTGCAACTCCAACTCCTCTCCAGGCACAACCCACGCAGCACGCGCAGCACCGCGCTCAGTCGTCGCACCAGCCCCGCGCGAGCCACTAGCCGCGCGCGAATCGCCCCTGCGCCGCCTCAGCGCGCCTGTCACTTGCCCATCTCGGGCAAGCAACGCACGACTCCAGTTCGCGCGAACCCAGCTCTAGGCCCAGCAGTAGCTGCACACGGCGCGCAGTCATCCACCAGCCGCACTCACGTGACGCCATCATCTTCATTGGCCATCCGCTGCCAGCGCGCAACCAGCGCGCGACGCCCTCTCCTCCACGGCGTGCGCCAGTAGCGCGAAAGAAAGCCAGTGCGTGTCCCCTTGGTGCAACTCGTAGCAGCAGCCGCCATCTCCATCGCGCCAGCCGTCACCTCTGCTCTAGCGCGTGCGACGCACGCGCGTTGCCTTCCTCCACCTCTTTGCCGCCTCTGCTCCCCACTTCATCCACTGCATACTCCATACCTTCGGTGATTTCTTTCTTTATTTTTTTGTCGCTAATTAGCTGAGGTCAGATTACTAGTTTTTATTAGCTGATGCCAGAATTTTACCTTCTTAGCTGAGGCCAGATTGTCGATTTTCTTACTTGATTTTGGTGCTGCGATATATCTGTGGTTGATTGTTGATTATTTGGTAAATTTTGAGCTCAACCAGTGATATTTGGGGAAATTTTTTATTCTAGTTGCCTGTTTAATTAGTTTTTGGGGAAGTTTGCTGTGTTTGTCTAATTAATTAGTTTTTGGGTTAAATTGGTAGTATTTGGGGAGTATTTTGCTGTCCACAGGATTAATTAGTTTTTGGGATGAGTGTATTGTCCGTTTCTGCACTTGTTTGTGATTGAGAGCTGTGACTGGGGATTATTTGCTTTGTTGGCTGTTTGTTGACATATTTTGGACACCATTACCCCGTCTTTGTCTGGTCTACTGATACCCAATGACTAAACCCAAAAACAAAGGCAAGAGCAAACCTTCCACCTCCACCCCTCAGCCTACAGTCCCCTTAGGGGGACCTGCCCATCGACTGGTCCGGGAGGGCCCCGGACCCGTCTTGGGCGGAATAGGGAGGTTCATATATCCTCTCCGGCCCACTTTGACGGCAATTTGACGTTCACCCGGGCTGCCGACAAGGAGCGGTACGCCTCAGCGTGCACAAGGAAGATAATTCCTTATAAATACATCCACGGCCCTACACTTGATCTCCTGAATCTTAAGGATGAGGTCACACAGCACTTAGCTGACATTGGTTGGACCCGCTATGCTACTATCATACTACCTGCTTTTACTGAACTGACGTGGGAATTTTATGCTACTTTTGAGTTCAATATCCCTGATGAATTCTCCGTTACAACTCCTGGGGTAGTGAGATTTAGGTTAATGGGTAGAGAGCTCAACCAATCTATTACTGAATTTAATTTGGCCCTTGGGTTCATTGATATTCCCTACTCCCAGAGTGAGGAATATATGCACAGTGCGTGCGAGTATACGGAGTCATTTTTCTCTCATAACATTGGTTATTGGAGAGAATTGTCGGTTGACCGGCACAACTATGACCCCAGTCAGTCTAAGGCATCTTATCTTAAGAGCGCCGCCTACCGTTATTTACATAGATTTATGGCCTACAGTTTCTCAGGTAGGAAGGATAGTTCGGGTACTTTGACCAAACCCGAGTTCTTTTTCATTTGGTGCATGGTTACTCGGACTAAGGCCAATTTGGGTAGTTGGTTTGCCCTCCACCTCCGCACTGTGCTAAGTAAGAAAAATAAGCCATTAATCTTAGGCTCATTTATCACTCAATTGGCTGTAAATCTTGGGATTTTGGACTTAAATAATCATAAGTTGCATCGTGCTTGTACTATGGAACCCCTCGATTTGGTTTGTTTGGAGAAAATGGGTCTTGTGCAACAGGTGCATGGCATTTTCCAGTTTGCCCCCCTGGGGCCGATTTCTGTTCCTCCGAAGCGCAGAGCTTCAAAACCCACCGGCCCGGAGGCCGGTGGTCCTTCCACGGATGCCCCCGGACTGTCTTCTTCGGCACCTCCACCGTCTTCCTCTGCCGATAGTCAGTTAACTGCCCTTCGGTTCCAGATGCAGCACATGGACACTCGCATGGAGCGGATGGACCGTCAAATGGCCGGAATGGCTCAGAATTTAGCACAATACCTCCACCACGTGGGTTTCCGCCCACCGTGCCCTCCACAGCCTTAGTTCACCTCTGCCCTCCTCCGTATTAAGGGCAGTGTTGTTGCTCCAATCGCTTTATTTTCATCTTTATCGGCTTCCATTGAGGGCAATGAAAGGTTTAGGTGTGGGGGAGGATTAATTATGCATTAGTTGTGCTTTAAGCTGTTTTATGTGCATTTTCCTTGCCTTAGTAGTTCTCTTCTTTAAACTGTGATGAATGCATTTGAGATATGAGTATAAGTAGCAAGTTCATGCCATGGGGTGCTCTATTTTTCTCGATGGTGAATTGATTGATGAATATGCTGAACTTGACATCAATTTGCTCACTTGTGTAATTTTTTAGCCTAATTTTTCGTTTGTTGAGTGATTAGTGCACATGGTTTGTCATTTTAGAACTTGCTCGGCTATGCATGTCAAGACCATATTTAAATGAGTTTAATGCATTGAAATATAGGGCACCTAGGATTAAGCCATTTTGGACTTATTATTAAAAAACAAAAAAAAAACCCAATCCTTATGTTCATTTACCAATAGGGAGCCAAGTTGAGCCTTAACCCTTATTCTTTGCTTGAGACCCTAGTTTCAGCTGTAAAACCTCTTTTTAGACTTTCTTTTTGAACCCCGTGTGAAGAAGTGCTTTGATTTTAGTACATGAAAATTTGGAGTATTATTTGAGAGGCAATACACATATCTATGGAAAGAAAGAAAAAGAGGGAGAAAAAGAAAAAAAAAAGGTGAACAGAAGACAAAGTGCAAGAAATCAATGAACAAAGTTGACTTTTATGGTGCTGGTTGAAAGAAAAAAAAAGAGGGAAAAAAAAGGAAAAAACGAAAAAAAAAAGAAAAAAGTGAAAAAAAAGGAAAAAAAGAGAGAGGAAGTAGATGAATGAAAAGAGGAGAAAGAGAAAATCGAAGGCTGTGGCAAGTGCTGATCTACTTCACTTGTGTGATGGTCGAGAATGCCTTGAAGTTTCAAATGTGAAAAAACCTGTGTAATGAATTTCTGAGCACTTTCTTTATACTTTTACACCCTTTTGATTCCTTTCTATCCTACCTTCTCACCCTAACCCCATTACAACCTTGAAAAGTCCCTTGATTGTTGCATTTAAATTCATAAGTAAGTGGTGGCGATATGATATATGAGCAAGCTTATGGTAGTGTCATTCTATTGTGTTGATTTGAGAGCCATCCTATATACATATCCTATACACTTGGAGTGAATGAGTGCATTTTAACTGCGAGAATTGTCGATTTGGTATTCTGATTTCGATGAGGTTATTGGGGAATTTGGAATGCCATTTTTGGTATGAACTGCTGTAAAATACTTGGTATCTCGATCGCACTTCTGAGTTGAAGTATGCTTGAGGGCAAGTATAGTTCAGGTGTGGGGGAGATTGATAGGGTGCACTTTAGTGGGGTATTTTGGGCGTTATTGCACAATTGTTTGACTAAATATTTCATTAATTGGGTGGATTCTACTGATATTTCGTTTTGGTGCCAATTGCAGGATTTGATGCTGAAAAGTGCTTAAAATCGAAGTTCAGAAGAGTCGTCGCACGTGGGGCCCGCTTGAGAAGCTGAAGAGACTAATTTGTAATAGACTTTATATTATCTTACTTTTGAGGGAGTCTTGTTGCAAATTCTGAAAAAAATAACAATTGGCAATAGGGAAAAATCCCTTCCCGGAACTTCGGACGAGAACAGAGGGAAGTATTAGACTTCCGTAGGTAGGCAAAACAGAGAGTTTTTTAACTTTTCGTCGGGTTTTCTTTAGGTTTTTTTATGTTTTTCCCTGGCTCTGAAGGGGGTTGCCCGTAGCTTTTGTAAGAGGAACAAAAAGCAAGTGAGCCACCATTGTTGACTTTGTATTGTTCTTTCATCTCTTGTTGACTTTGGAATTCTTTGGTTTTTCCCAATTGCATTGACCGAAGTGGGAAATCAGGCAATTGAAACCCTTTCTCTCGTATGTCGCTTGGCAAATAAAGAAAAAGGAAGCAAGAGAGCCGCCATTGTGGACCAATTGAATTTGCTCTTTCAATTCTGCCTTTGATCGAAAATAGAAAGAGAGCCTCAGACTCTCTGCACGATTCGCCGTGGACAACAGTTTACAGCCATTGACGTCGGTTGACCAATTTGGAAAAAAAAAACAAGGATTGATGGCTCCTGTCAAATACAATCGCTCGGGCCGTCCTCTAATTATGGGGAACTAAACCCCTATTTCTAGTCAAGGGGGCAACTGATGAATTGGTTCAACTAATACTGTGAGATCTAAACCATTTTAATTGTTTTCTTCATTTATTGATATTTATATGTTCCTTGTTTTTAATCGCTATAGCCTTGTGTATGATTGATTAGTGCGCAATAATTAGTTATTCATATAGGCTATTTTGCTAAATAGGGGGAATTGAATCCGTAATTGTTCGTTACCTCTGTGTTAGTAGCAACTGGCGTAATTGGGTTTATGTCAGGGGAACATATGATCTATGTTAAATAAACCCTCGTAGCGTGTTTGTTAGTTAGGATTGGGCCTTTCTAATTATTAATGCAATCTAGAAATTAAATCCTACGGTCGTACCTAGGGTTGTTTTTGGGTTAGAGAAATAGCTAACCGTCGTACCTTAGCTATCGAGAAATTAAGGAAAGGTTGGTTGTTTATCGCGTGCATGACAACTATAACTAATCTGTTGATAAATGTTGGAATTATTTCTGCATCAATGATTAGTGCATGAACCATTTCTGAAGTGTACCCTTGGCTAGAGCTTCTCTTAATTATTTCTTCGAATTAATTACTTTCTGCATTTAATTTGTTTAGTTGGCATTTAATTCCAAAAACCCCCTATTCATCTTGAATTGAAAAGAAACAAATTTTTCGTTAGTCCCTGAGGAGACGACCCTGCTTACCACGGTCTACTAATTAGTGAATTCAGTTAAATAATTAATTCAAGTATATCAGATTAAGCAAACTCTTCGGGAACAGGGTGAATCAAGTAACCCATTGCACACCTAGAGTCCCTGCTCCAGTACTAGAATTGATTATTGACTGCTTCAGGTGGTATTTAGGTTTTATTTATTATTATTGCACAGGTTCGGCACCTGTTAGTGAGTGTACTACTCACTTGTTGTTTACAATGTGGCTTTGGTATGTGTGAACTTGATACCTTGAAGGCTTATTCGCTCCGTTGAACTTAATTGAGTGAGGGTGTACTTGATCGCCCTCACCTATTTGGTATCTCATATGACCGTCTACTGTTTTACTGTATTGATTGAATGATACATAAAATATTGAATTGGTTCATGAATTTGGTGTCGCTTGGACGAGTATCCAACGACCATTACTGATACGACTGAACTCAACCCCATTGGTAGTCGATTGGATCGAGCCGGCGAGGGCTTGGTCGTGAAAATTGACGAGCCATGGGGACTGTTATATGGAATCTTGTAGTAGTGAGACTCTTGATTCCGGTATACTCGAATATTACCAAATTTCTACTGTTTGGAGTTCGGGCCCGGTAGGGGTATGTTGGGTGGAAGGAATGGAAGTAAAGTGGAGCCTACGGTTGGTTACTCTTAAACATTGACGGAGGGTCAATGAGGTTCGATCAAGAATGCAAACGAGGAAAAGGGCTCTTGAGAGCCGCCCGTATCCTTTTATCACCACTATTGATGTGTGCCTTTGCTTACTTTTGATGAATTGGAATGAAAAGCTTTATGCTTATGTGAACTTTGCTGCTTGAGTGGTATTATCTCACTAGGCGTAAGCTCACTCTATTCCCTTTTGTTTTCCTTACAGGAAAATAAATACTTTTGGACTGGATTTGATAGTTGGTTGCCGAATTGAGCTAGATGGACATATCTTTTGTATAGCTCCTTGATTGAAACCCTAAATGTCCTTTTGGGTCCGTTTCTCTTTTGATTTGGCAAACCGTACATGTATCCACTTTTGAATAACTTTTGTATGCTACTTTGGATTGTATATGCTTAATTTCAACATGTAAATATTTGCTTGATGTTGGTTGGGTTTTGACGTGTCGGTTACTATTCATGACCGACTCCTGTTTCATTTTTTTTTTATTTTGACATTGTGAATTGTTTACGCGCGTTTGTATGTTCCGGAACGTATTAGATCGCTCTAAACTGAACCGTTAGTTCTGGCGAGAGTTGGGCAGGCAGTCCGCTAACCCCTTTGGTTCGCCTTAGGGAAAGGTGGGGCTGTCACAAATTTTGAGTTCGAGTTCGAACTTGTGCGAGTTAGATCTCGATCGCTCGATCTCGGCTCGTTTGTGGTAAATGAGTCGAGTACGAGCTCAATCTCGAGTCCCATATCCCCTTGACGAGTCGAGTTTGAGCCCAATTTAAGGCTCGTTTTTGTAGTCGAGCGAGCTCAAGCTAGACTCGAGCTAAGTCTGAGTCGAGTTCACCAGCCCAATACTTGGCTCGACTCGACTTGATTAATAGCTCTAGAAATACAAAATCCATGAACAATTGTTTCATATTTTTAATTATTATTAAGTTTTGTCAAATATCTCACAATCCAAATTTAAACCAAAAACCTATAAACACTTCATGACAAGCATGAGTTTACAATAAATTACAATTTTGTTTAACAGTATTACTGTTACTGTCCTTTCTAGTAAGGGAAAGGGTAGGAATGGTTATGGTTCTAAAGAGTATAACATGTTACATTAATTACTTGTTTTGGTGGCCTTCATGACCACATAAATGTAATACACAAGCAAATCTAACATTGTATATTTCATCTCGCATGTGCGAGAGGACAAATTAAGTACATATATACATAGTCGTGTACCTAATTAATGAATTATATATAATCAAAGTCATCAATCTAAATTAAGTGATTAATGAACTTATCTTTTACATATATGGAAAATTCACATAAATAAAGTATATATATTTTTTATACTATGTACATTTTGAAACAAGTGATTCATGATAAGATTTATCTTATCAAGGAGGAAGATTCAATGAGTTTTTATCAATAATTAATGATGGAAAAGGTCATTTAAACCTCTATAAATAGGTTTTTAGTTCCTCTCTTCACAAGTTTATGCATTATTTCATGATTAGAGCAAACGTAAGTGAGAGTAGAAGAGAGCATAAGGTCTGTTTCAATTACGTATTCATAATTTACAATTCATGGGTGAAAATCTTAACCTTATACGCAACATTGTTTTAATAAATTGTGATATTTTGTAAATATTTATATCCATCTCAGCATAATAAATACATCTTTTTTATGAGATTTTAAAAGTAGTTAACCATAAATTAGAACTTACTAGGCTTGGTGCCCCGCGGGTTCCGCGGGGTGTCCATTATTGACTATCTTAGAGTAATATAAGATTTATTTACTAACATAGACTTAGAGTATTTTGTATGATAATGGAGTTGGAATAGTAGATAGAAGAGTGATATATTGGATTGATTGATTTATAAATAGATATAGTAAAATTGATGTGATTTGTATTGTGTTTTTTAAAATTAATATGATTTGAAAATTTGATGGGTAATATTGGTTTCAAAAAATTTTATTTTTTTATTTTAATTTAGTGATAAGTAAATATTATTTAGATTAATTAATGGAATATACATTATTTTTTAAAGTTGATAGGATGAAAAATTAGGTGGAGAATTACATTAAGAGTGTTATAATTTATTGTACTTTGGGCATTGGTAGTTTATGTATTTTAGGATGATGATATTTTCATAATTTGGATAGCTAGGATGAGAGTGTGCATTGTTGCGGTGGAAAAGTCTATGGAAAGGATATAAAAGAATGATAAGTTTGTTAAAAATTAAATGGATAATAGATTTTTTTTTGGCAAATTTTGATATAGTATTGGTGTTGTGTGATGAGATAAATTAATAATTTGGAATAATTTGATATTATAGCTTGGTAAAATATGTGTTTATTAATTAAGTAGGTTTTTTTCAATAAGTAAAGATGATATTGATTTAGTTATGAATGAATGTGATTGAAATAGATGGAAGTTGTATTTTTTTTTAATTAATAGAATATGAATAAGTAAAGAATAATATTAATTTTGAGAGCTAGGAGATTTTATATTAATAGTTTATTGATATATGGATATTATTGAAAGTAAGGTGATGCGTACAAATTTTTTTTATAAGAAATAGAAATGATTGCACATTAAAATTATAGAGTTTAATCACTGTAATTTGCAGTAGAATTTTTAAATATTTATTGTTTGATGTTTATGTGACTTATTTTAGGTTACTCAAAGTTGTAGTGAATTTTGTATTAATATATAGATATAGGTATACAATATATTTTGTAATATGTATGTGTATATATATATGCATGTGTGTGTGTGTGTTTAGTATTTTATTTTACGTGATATAGTGGTTTAATTTTTTTTTTAGTGTTTATATATTTTGTGGTTTTGTTTGTTTGTTATATTTTTATTATTTATTTATTTATCTGTGTATATATATATATATGTATATTCAATATTTTATTTGTGCTTGTATGATTGTTTAATATTGTTTTAGCGTGTCTATCTTTTCTAGTTTTGTTTGTTTGTTATATTTGTGGCATTCCTATTTGTCTTGTGATTCATGTGTCAATATGATTTTTTTTTTGAGTTGCATCATGTATATTTTGTCTATATATATATAGGGGTGTGGTTTTAAGTATTTGTATGTAAATTTCTAGTAGTTTGGTTATCTTTATTATAGTTTTAGAGAAAAGTTTGTTTTTTTTTATTTTGGTTTAAAGCGGTATATTTTCTAATTTTTTAATTTTTGAAATATTATCGAAGTAACATTTTTGAAATTTACAAAAAAAATCCTATATTTTTAAAAACAATTAGTCGTATTAATGCAAGCTAATACGAAGCGCACAATTGATTTATACTTATAATCAATATTTCTGTAGATATATATATTTTGCAAAAAATGAATATCTATATATATATATATATATATATATATATAAAAGGGCACACAATTAATTATCACTTTGTATTGACCGCATTTATGTTATGTTACTTAATCTTAAAATGTAAAACCTTTAAATTAATAATTCAGTAGTTAACAAATATTATGGAAGTTACATTTTTTAAATAGAGAGGAATTATCCTATATTTTTAAAAACCATTGGTTGTATTAATGGAAGCTAATACAAAGTGGCACAATTGATTTATTTTTATTAGATACACACAAAATTTCTGTCGATATATATTCTCTAGAAAATCATTATTTTTGTCGACATATATATTTTGGAGAAAATGAATATATATATAAAAGGCACACAAATAGGATGCAACAATATATATATAGATTTGTATAGCCCAAAAAATTCGCATCTGCATTAAGGAATGTAAGGTAGCGGCTGCACAGCTGCAACAAACAAAAGCAAAGAATCAATAATTAAGAGAGAATATCATCTAAGCAACATCTATATTTTTTAAAGCAAGCATAGAGGGAAATAGAGGGAAACTATCCTATATTTTTTAAAGCAAGCATCTAATTAATCGTCATTTTTATAGAGAATAAAAGTGATGTCCTAAAGAAATACTGTCAAATTAACATTTTTGAAATAGAGGGAAATTATCCTATATTTTTCAAAATAGGCATGTAATTAATCATCAATTTTATAGAGAAGCATCCATTTTTATTCGTTTATAGACAAGTATCTAATTAACTATCACTTTGTATTCACTACATCTATGTTACATCACTCAATCTTAAAATGTAAAAGCTTTAAGCTAATAATTAAATAATTAACAAATATTGTTGAAGTAGCATTTTTATAACAATGTAAGCAAATACAAAGTGACACAATTGATTTATATTTATTAGACACAGAGGAAATTTTCGTCCATATATTTATTTTGTTGAGAAAATGAATATGTTTATAGACACAAATTTTCGTCCATATATTTATCTTGCCAAGAAAATCAATATTTTTATCGATATATAAATTTTGCAAAAAATTAATATATATAAAAATGGACACAACTAATATATCTAGATTTGTATAGCCAAAAAAATTTGCGCGTTCATCAGGGAATTGAAGGTAGTAGCTGCGGGCCTAACAAACAAAAGCAAAGAAACAATAATAAAGAGATATGACAGGTTAAAGACCACAAAGTGCAAATTTGAGATATTAATTACAAAGAAACCAGGACAAAAGGGCATAATCAGAATATAAGGTGCAGAGAATCAACTCCACAACCGGCTCAAAAGACACAAAAGTTCAAAATCAGCCACACAATTGCATTGAAACCAGGAAAATTAACTGTAGATGGAGCTCTGCAGCTTTATGTGGTTTAAGAAAGATAAGATAACACTTATTATATGTTAATACGAAGCGGTATAGTTGATTTATATTTATTAGATATGCATAGAATTTTTGTTCATTTATATATATTACATACACAGGATTTTCATTTATTTGCATGTTAATACAAAGTAGTACAATTGATTTATATTGATTAGATACACATAGAATTTTCATTGATTTGTATATATCACATTGATTGATCTATAAGGAAAATTTAAATTATGATTATTTGATATGAATAACACTTATTATATGCTAATATGAAGCGGTACAATTGATTTATATTTATTAGCTACACATAGAATTTTGTTCATTTGTATATATTACATACACATAGGATTTTCATTGGTTTGCATGTTAATACAAAGTAGTACAATTGATTTATATTGATTAGATACACATAGAGCTTTCATTAATTTGTATATATTAGATACACACAGAATTTTCACTAATTTGTATATTTTTTAGAAAATTTTAGAAAATCAATATTTTGGTCAATATACACATTTTTGAGAGAGCTAATAAATATAAAAGGATACGGAAAATTATAAACATAAAAACGCAGACAAAGAAAGTGACTGAAAACCACAGAGCTCTAGCTTAGTGGCCACCACCACTCTTGGTGGAGTGCCCTGACCTCCCACCAAATTGCCACTTTAGGTGGCAGTCTTAGTTGGCTCTCTTCGATGGAGTCTCTACTCACATCGAGTCCCCTCCCCTTCCCCACACATTAGAATAGAAAACCGGCACAATTAACTGTAGGTGAGCCTTCGCGGCTTTATGTAATTTAGATTAGTTTAGATTAGACGTCGTAGATAGTATCCCCTGTCCCTTCCGGAAACTGGACTTTACCACTTCTATAGCACTTTCTAGCATTTTTGCCTTGTCCATTCTAAACTTTCCCTCACCCGTATACTTCTCTACACCTCCACGTGTCCCACAAGAAGTCTGCACATTTTAGAACCGGAAAGAAAAAGAGTAGTTACTTTCCCTACCTTGTCTTGATGTCTGCAGAGTTCTCAAACACGGGGACTCTTTCTCAAACGCTCCTTGACTTGTCCAGGCAAAGATGTACTTACAATCATAATGGTTGATAAAAATGTTATCTTTCCGTGCGTAGCTCCACTCGCTGTAACAACCAGCAAGAATCTTTAAACCACGCAAAACATTATGGTACTACTAATTAGTCCATTATCAATTCAAGAAGTTTGCCTTAGCTATTAATCTTTGTGAATTAATTATTATACAGAGTGTAATTATTTATTGGGGAATAAATCCCAGATGGAAAAAGCACTTCTTTTTAGTACTAAAGCAAGTGGGCCATTGTTTTTGTCCCAAAAAAATCAGTACACGTGTGGGCTCTCTACTGCATGTAGTTGGAGTCTCAATTCAAGAATCTTAAATGGGTCAGTGACGAAACCCAAGTTCTTGCATTGCTTCCACCTAGGCATCTTCTCAAACTCAAACAGGTTAGTTGTTCCCATAAAATTTGATGCCAGTTCATCAGTTCCATAACATGAATCTAGTTGATTTCAGTTTAATTATATGCATCTAAGTTTGTTAAATGGATAGTTGCTTTTTTGATTTTTATACCCTTAAATTTCTCGGAAATTCGTAGACTCAGATGGATTTGGTTGATGGACTGAACTCTTAGTACTTGAATGTGTGAATGAATTAATTTTGGATCATTATTCTTGTGCAAGTGTTTCAACATTTAGATATTTTTAAGTTCACCTGTTTATTTTATGTTGGATTGATCAGGTACAAGTAAACTGATCCTGGTCATGATTTGAGGGTAATCATGTAAAGTACTTTGAATTGATTTTAACTTCTCTAATTTGGTCAATCACAGCAAGGGATTTTGTACTTGAATTCTTTGGCCCATAAAAAGGGAGTAAGGTGTTGTAATATTTTACAAATTGCAAGACATCGGCATGGAGTAAGCGCTCAGGCTTAAGTAATGATGAGCAGCTTTCGTTTAATGAAGTCTCAGATTCTACTGCAAATTTCTTCTGCATGCAATCGATAAAATGCAATCCTTTGTCCTGTGGTATTCATGTAATCGTTATATAAGTCGTCATTTTCTGTTTTAATGATTGGTAATCAGTTTCCCATGATGAGAAGGTTTGATCTAATGATGAAATCTCTTCTTTTACTGATATTTTAGCCATTTGTCAAAGTTTTCCTGGAAATATGTTCTGATATTATCTCATGGAATGTAGAGAAAAGGGTGAAAATAAGAGATTTTTTGGTGCAATCTTAGTTTACTCTCAGATGGCTGGATGTGAGCGGACAGCAGTGACTGGTGATATGAGATCGGGGAATATGATTTTTGAGCCTATCCTGGAGGATGGAGTTTTCCGTTTCGATTGTTCCACAGATGACAGAAATGCTGCATTTCCAAGTGTTTCTTTTGTCAACCCTGTGGATAGAGAGACACCAATATCTAGTGATCATAGAGTTCCATCATATGTTCCTACTTTTGAATGTGTTCTTGGACAACAGATTGTTAAGATTGAGGTAAGTTACGTATTGCAAAATCTTCTGTAAGTTTGCCTTTTCATCCGTGCTCTTTCATGTGATAATTATGTCATTATCCAAAAAAATCAAGAATGACCTAAGTGAATCTTTTCATGATTTAGTTTCCATATGGTACATCTTTCTACGGAACAGGAGAGGTTAGTGGTCAGCTTGAACGAACAGGAAAGCGGGTATGTCAATTTATTTGGTTTTCTTCGGGCTATATTTTTAAATGTACTCTAGATGAAAATTAATCCATGACTTCTAGGTATTTTCGTGGAACACTGATGCATGGGGTTATGGAGCTGGAACCACCTCCTTGTACCAATCACATCCTTGGGTGCTTGCTGTCCTTCCCGATGGAGGGGCAGTTGGGGTACTTGCGGATACCACAAGGCGTTGTGAGGTACTTTCCATTTCTGATGTACTTTCTATATCTATTAATGGATCTCAATTTGATGACCTAGACCTGTTGTTTTAACAGATTGATTTGCGCAAAGAATTTAATGTGAAGTTTATCGCTCAACTCTCTTATCCCATTATCACATTCGGACCATTTGCTTCACCAACTGATGTTCTGATATCCTTCTCCCGCGCAATTGGTAATTTTTCTCACTTATCTCACTTTTGTCTTTCTTGCGTAACTCAAAATTTAGGTGACAATTAATGCTGAATCAATCACCTTGTTTTCCCTGTATCATAATGGATGATGTCAGGAGAGGGATTAATGGATGACCATGCAATAACACAAAAAGCAATACTCCAAATTTTGTCCAATTTATGACCACCCTACATCCCTAGTGTAGCACTTCTTTCCTGTAAATTAGTATTTAGGACTGCATTGCCAGATCAGGAACAAATCTGATGCTTAAAATGGCATACCTTAATGTGCTGCTGCCAACTTGAAGTTTTTAAGTATTAATAAATATCACCAATATGATTACCAATACATCAGATTTATCTTGTCACAAAACAAACAGAAATTAAAATATGGGGATGACCTTGACACTCTCAGTTGACTAGAATTCGAAAAAGTTCCTTCTTTTTACTAGAGAAACTGCGTCATTTTTTTACTACACTTTCAAATTTATCTTGGTCTTCCTTCTCATGCTCTCTTTTGTTGCTAGACTTGTAGACATTTTTCCATGAATATAATTAAATCTTTCCGTCTGATATCTGTGATCTGTGTTCCTTCTTTTAATCTCTTTGTGTTGCAAAATCTTGATATCTGTAGCCTGCACTGCATCACTGTGGGTCAGTGACAATGCAACTGAAGCTATAAAATGATAGTGTGTTAGGTACAATTTGAGGGCCTATTGTAAGAATAAACTATGTTGTCCCACCTGATTGATGTTCAGCTGTTGAAGGAGTGATTATCATTGATGTTCAGCTGTTGAAGGAGTGATTATCATAGAAAGTTCTGGAGTAATATTTAGCTCTAAAATCTTTTATTGAATGGTTTGTGATGCTTTCCATCATATAGGAGTTCCTTGGATTTATAATGTGTTACTATTTCTAACTCTCCTGTAAATGCCACCTTTGGATTTGCCTTAACATGCCTAGACTTTTTTCATGATTCCACTTTATTTATCTTATCAGCTTCTCCTTTTTATTCCTGAAGTATTAGTAAATCAAGTATGCATTTTGCTCATAGGTACTGTATTTATGCCCCCAAAATGGTCGTTGGGTTATCACCAATGCCGTTGGAGCTATGCCTCAGATGCAAGAGTTCGTGAGGTTAGTTTGTTTTACTCTTTCCTAAACTACATGGTTTACCTGTTTGTTCTTGTACAATGTCTTATTTAGCACGTTCCAATACATCTATTTATGTTTGTTTTAGGTATTTAATCAGTGGTTTCCTTATGAAGCTTTATAATCAGTGCAGTGCAAGTTCACATCTGCAGATTTCTTTGCTTTAATCAAATTGGAAGTTGTTATTATTGTGCAAGTTAAATAGTTTCAGACAACTCCTGAACTCTATGGTCCTGTCCTCCTGAACTTTGTGCTCTTTTTTTTTTTTTTTTTACAATACAATGCAGATCGCAAGGACATTCCGGGAGAAAAATATTCCTTGTGACGTAATTTGGATGGATATAGACTACATGGATGGTTTTCGCTGTTTCACTTTTGACAAGGCAAGTCCTCCTTCATTGCTTGTTACAAATGATGGATTCACTGTTTGTTATTTACATTCCTTCATGGTCAACTATAACTTTCTAATACTGCTGTAACTCTGAGATGTATAACTTTCTGGACAGTGGATTATAAGATATTCATTAGTCATAAATCTTATGCTGCATCACTTTTTTCTTTCACCTTCTGCTTTGCTAAATTTCATTGTTGTTCTTGGGATTTAATAATCACAGAGTTGGCAATATTTGTAGATCTTCCGCAGTCTAAAGATAGCCAAAACACAGATACCTATGGGTAGATGGGCTTGTATCTTCTGTGATCTTGCAGAAGAGAATAAAAACATAGAAATGAGTAATGCAAATAGTTGTAGTTATGCTTCATCATCCTGACGTGCATAGACTCATTATTTTGTTATCAAATTTTATTGGAGTCTACCTCGTCCTTCTTCCTAAGTTTGAACTATGTGGACTATTTTGATTTTGGTTCAGGAACAATTCCCTGATCCCAAATGTCTGGTTGACAATCTTCATCAGAATGGTTTCAAAGCGATCTGGATGCTTGATCCAGGGATTAAATTTGAGAAAGGTTATTTTGTCTATGATAGTGGTTCAGAAAAAGATATTTGGATTCAGACTGCAGATGGGAAGCCTTTTGTAGGTAAATATATGAATTTCACCTTGGTTCTTCTTGAAGCTATTGTACCTTTGTTTGGTCTCCCAACTATTTTATCTTTTACGTGCTATGTCTGGTTTTAGGTGAAGTATGGCCTGGCCCTTGTGTATTTCCAGATTTCACTCAGTCAAAAGCCCGCTCATGGTGGGCTAATCTTGTTAGAGATTTCACTGCCAATGGTGTAGATGGCATTTGGAATGATATGAATGAACCGGCTATTTTCAAGGTGAAGTTTGTGATCTCTCAGCATGTCTTCTCATCTTTTGCTTGCCTAATATTTTCGCATTGCAGACGGTAACAAAGACAATGCCTGAGAACAACATTCACAGGGGAGATGATGAACTCGGAGGCTGCCAGATTCACTCACATTATCACAATGTATGATTCCTTGTTCTCCTTATTTTACTCCATGTTACATGAGAGAACTATGCTTCAGAGTCTTATTTAACGTGCTAAAGCTGACATATTTTAACAATTGGATAATCTTTTGAATCTTTTTTGCTTTTTGTTGTCGGCTACTGGTTATTCTGAAGTTTTTGGTTATACTCGTTATGCATTTTAGGTTTATGGCATGCTGATGGCAAGGTCCACATATGAAGGCATGAAATTAGCTGATCAAAATAGACGTCCATTTGTTCTTACCAGAGCTGGATTTGCAGGTAGTCAAAGATATGCTGCTACATGGACAGGAGACAATCTTTCCACCTGGGAACACCTTGACATGAGCATCTCCATGGTTCTTCAATTGGTAATTGACTGAGAAAAATAATCAGGCTTTGGATTCTATGTCTGATACACGCCTGTTTCTTTGTTTGTAAGCACTGTCTGGCTATTGATATGTATTTAACGTGTCAACAAAAAGGAAATTAGAAAGAAACATAATGTTTATCTTAGTAAACATTCTAAATGACGTTTTCTGAATCAATTCTTGTCATTCATTTGATCCACTCGATAGCCCATCTCTTAGCAGGGTTAGGCTGGTCACTGATCTCCCTAGAAATATCAAGCTGCCTAGAGATTTCATAGTGGGAAAATGCATTGCACTTTGCTCTCCCTTCTGAGTAAAGGTTTTCGAGTTTTTGCTTAAAAGGAATCCAATAACCCAACTAAAGAGCTGGTAAACTTGTACATTTGATGCCAAGGTAATAGATCTTAATATTTGGAAATTCATTGTCTCACTGCCTACCATTCTATTTTCATACTAGCTAAGTAGAATTAGACATATGCATGCACATATGCGTAATCCTGCAACTTAGTGGTAAACTTAATCCATTCGCCTAGAATATGTGTTCTTATATTTCATTTCCAGTTTAGTGTGAGTTGTATTCTGATTTTTAAAATTTATAAACCATCTGAGTAGACAACCTTTAGATCTGCACCAAGATGTCACTCCTACTAGTTATAGTTTCAAATGACCTTGTATGTTGTAGATTTAACATAAGTTTGTTATTCTTCTAAATGACACTGTTCCATTTCTTTTTACTAGATGAAAGTTCTTTTTTTTTTTTTTTTTTTTTTTTTAAGCTTGTGTCATGGAGTGGTTCTATCTTCAAATGTTCTATTGTTTGCTAGAGAGAAGAAAATATGTACCATTCAATACTGCTACTCCTTTTATGAATACTCATCCTTGAATTAATACATGCATTCAATATGGATACTATGTTAAATAATTCATCAATAGCTGGCTTTATGAATGTATAGGTAATACTTAGTTCCCTTCTCAAACTCAGACTATTGTTTTATCCTTTCTGATTATGGAGTAAAGTTCAAAGAATGTTACTGCCTTTCTCTTTGTCCTGAATTAGCTGATGTTGATTGAAGTTAGATTTTATGGTTTTGCATATCTGTTTAAACCAATTATGTTTTTATATTTCTTTTCAGTGAAAAGTGGTGATATTTACTTGTCTTATCATGTTTAACTGCTATACCTAAGGCAACTTAAAATACAGGGGCTCAGTGGTCAGCCACTTTCAGGGCCAGATATTGGTGGATTTGCTGGTAATGCAACGCCGAAACTCTTTGGAAGGTGGATGGGTGTTGGGTCCTTGTTTCCATTCTGTCGTGGGCATTCTGAGGCTGATACCAACAATCACGAACCTTGGTCTTTTGGTGAAGAGGTTTGTCCTTGCTTGATATCTCCATAACTCTATTTACTTTAGCAAGGCTTACGTGTGAGTATTCATTCAATTTTAGGGCATTTGTGCATTTTTCAGTGCCCTTTGGTCTTTTGGTGAAGTTTGTCCTTGCTTGATATCTTCAGTACTCAATTTACTTTGGCAAGGTTTAGTGTGAGTTTTCATTCAATTTTTAGGGCAATTTTATGCATTTTTCAGTGCCCTATGAATGAATATGTTGTTGAATTTACCATTATTTTCTTCTCATTTGAAGCATTTGACTGCTGGCTTGCTTCTTAGAATGATACTATTGAATCTCTGCCAAAATAAGAATTTTCCTTTTATTCTGTTGTGAAACAAGGGCTCCATTAACTCTTTCAAGACTTCAAGACCATGATTTATTCATTGGTATACTTACTTCTTTCTACATGGGCATTTTTTAATATTTGTTGAATTAGCCCTGGCCCAATTTCTTACATATATTACTGAAAGCACTGATCTTTTCCATATGGTTGTATACACTTTGAATAGGTGGTGTTCCAAAACTGTAAGAATCTTATCATTTTTCAATTGGACATGGATTGCTACCCTGGCTGCAGTAAATATACTAAGCATATATTGTGTAAGAAAAAGATGAAAGATACCAGCATGATAAAAGTAGAAGCTGATTAATGACAGACCTGGTGGTGACCATGTGAAGTTATGTTGACGATGTGATAGACTCTTATTCTTTTGAGGAGTATCCTTCTGTATTCTGGTGGGAGGTGAAATATATTGGGAGCAAAGACTGATTAGAAAAGAAAAGGGATGCATATACTCAGTCTGTTTCTCAGTCCAATTAGATTTGGACTTTTTTTGCCAAGGAGTTAACTTATATGTGGAGAATGGATTTTGAACCTATACAAACACTACTAGCTTGCGAATCCTGAATTCAGTTTGTTTTTTTGATCGTGAGTTTAGGAATCTCTAATGCTTACTGTGTATTCTGGTGAACTTTTTACTCTCACAGTGCGAAGAAGTTTGCCGTCTAGCACTAAAGAGAAGATACCGCCTTTTGCCACACATATACACCTTGTTTTATGTGTCTCATACAAAGGGTATACCTGTGGCAACTCCCATTCTTTTTGCTGGTAAATTCTTGTTATGATCAGTTATTTCGTCCTCATGTTAGTAAAATATTTATTTTCCTAAGTCTTCTGAGTCATAAATTCTTGCTTTCTATGTGCAGATCCAGAAGACCCCAAGCTAAGAACCCGTGAAGATTCATTTATGCTGGGGCCTCTTCTCATATGTGCAAGGTTTTCTTTTAATTACTTCAGAGTTGCTGTACCATGTGGTTGTACAATTGTCTTTACTTTGTGCTAGTCGTTGTGTTTCTCATACTTGGCTCAGCGTATAATTGTATATCCATAACTTCGGAAATTAATGACCGAAGGAACTTATTGGGTGTGTGGAGCTTAGAACTACGAAAACTTCTAATGCTTTCATACCATGCATAAGAGCCTGCTTAGTCAAAACAAAGAAATGGATTGGGAATTATGGGAAAATAGGTTTTGCCTTTGGTAAGGTTGTGAATTAAGCATGTGGTCAGTGAAATAAGGATAAGAGTTGCAACTAGCCTTGGCAATGCTATGGAACTATTAATGAATTCATTACCACTTGGGTTAAGTTGACCCTTCAGGTTTCTTCTTTTTGGAAATACTCTTTAATTATGCTTATCCCTCTAATATTATCTGGCTGAGGCATGCCTTTCTTTCAGTGCTCAGAGTTTACTTTTCTAGGAGGACTGCATTAATATTAATTTTCGATTATTTATCATCCTTTATCTTCTCTTCTTTAACGGTTAGTCTTTATTTGTAATGTTGGTCAATTACACTGTTCTTTAGTCGTAAAAGAATTTCTAATGTTGAAGTTGATCATATGCAGCACTCAGCGTGACCAGGAATTGGATGATACACAGCCGAGGTTGCCTAAAGGCATTTGGTTGAGTTTTGACTTTGAAGATTCACATCCGGTATTTGTTGTTTGTCACTGGAAACATGTCTGGGCTTTTGATAGTCTGTGATGCGTTGACTCACCACTTGTTTCATTACTTTATGATTTTATTAGGACTTACCAGCGTTGTATCTAAAAGGTGGATCAATCATCCCTGTTGGTCCCCCATATCAACATGTTGGCGAAGCTAATCTTACCGATGACTTGTGCCTTCTTGTCGCCTTGGATGAACATGGTAATTTGCAACTTGTGAAAAAGATTTTGCAAAATACAAATCTTAAGAAGTAATTATTTGATTGGTCTATTTTGTTATGCTTTTGTAGATAGTGGTATGCTTGAGATTCAAACTTCTCTTGATTTACCACCTCAAACAAGAGATGCCTCAACATGGATTTTTAATACTGTCCATGCCTAAGTTTCATGTTCTTTATGGAGTTGGAAACTTTGTGAAGTTGAGCAATTTTCTCATTTTGTTTCTCCATCTTGGGTGTCCTGCCAGACTATCCAGCTATTTAGTTGATCCTTGAAGCAGCTTAGATTTTTTTTCCCTGTTCCCTGTTCCTTGGATAAGATAGTTCTTTTAATTGCAGAGCATTGGCTTTTCAAAACCTGGGTTTTTGGAACATATAAAAAATTGGAGATGGATTTATTTCAGGGTTACCGTGGCAAATGCAGTTGTTTATGTATTGCTTCCATTACAAATTCTTAGAGTCTATAAAATTTGGTTATGCTAAGTAGTTTTATGTCCCCTAGGTTTGTCAAAAAAGTAATATAAAGTAGTTTAGCTCAATTGCAAGGGAGGCAATACTTTGGTTCACTTAATTTTGTAGACAATGACTGAACACTGTTCAAATGGATTGCATTTCCGTCCTCTATAGAACAGTCAAGATTTTACCTTTCTTCCATTTAGATTTTTTTTTTGACAATTTTGATTCTTATGCGAGAGATTATTGGCAAAGAATGTGTGGTTGTTTCTTTGCATTGTTACATGCACTTGCGGTCCCCATAATAATGAGAGAAATTTTATGGTCTGATTATCCTTTGATCCGATTTTCTTTCTCTTTGAAGATTCTTATCATATCCTCCTAAATTTTTGATTGAGAAAGAAATATCATGTTTTTTAGTGAGAAAGGCACACCCTCTGTGTTAAAACTAAAGGAAAATTTTGATTAAAAAAAAGTATAGAAGTTATTGGGAATTATAATGAGTTAATGGGTTATCCTTGGTAGATTTGTAGTAATAAACATTTAATGAGGCAAAAATGGAAGTTTAATACTAAAAGCCCCTTACTCTGGCTTTATTTAAAGATATTGCACCTCATTACTACTTTAATAAAGCATGAAAATCACTCCCAGTGTAGCACTTTTTTATACTTTTTACCGATGCCCTTATGGCTAGTATAACTTCCCACAACTTCCTAATGTCGAATTGGTCATTCTATCATTTTCTTCTCAATTTCAGTTTTTAATTGTTTCTCCAAATAGCGGACACTTAGGTTGTGCATGTATCCTTGGCACTAAAATATGGAAATTTATTGAATCTGATGGTAATGTGGATTTCTCCTATGAAGGAAGTAAACTGTTGCTCCTCTAATGAAACTAAGAATTGACATTGAAGCAGAGTTGATGAAAACTTGACAAGCCTAGAATACTTAAAATGTGAACCAATTGACTCATGAATCTAGGCCTAGCACATAGAGGATTGGTGAAAGATGATTTGCCAACTATGTAACAAGGAATGGAATTCCACTAGTGCTTTTCTGAAGGTTTTATTGAAAGAATCTGAAAATTGGGGTTTTGTGGCTTAAGCATTATATGTGCTGGCAATCTTTCAGGAGCTATATCTTCTTCTGGTTGACCACATAAATCTTCTTAGGTTAATAGAATATAACTCTGTCTCAATATTGGATGCTGGGACAAGTGGAATATGCAGCATATACGTGGAACTTATATCTAGTTTTTGAAACTTTCAGGTAAAGCTGAAGGTGTCCTTTTTGAGGATGCTGGAGATGGCTATGAGTATACTAAAGGAGGATATCTTTTAACGACATATGTTGCCAAACTCCAGTCATCAGTTGTCACAGTTAGTGTTTCCAAAACTGATGGCTTGTGGGAACGGCCAAATCGTCGCTTACAAGTGAAGTTATTGCTTGGTACAGGTGCTATGGTGCGTATCCTGCCTGTTGAACTCAAAGTTACTATGTCATGTTGCTAGGATCTCTTCAATCTGGAATGCTCTTAGAAAATTTATTGTGTATTTGCACGTTCAAGCAGCTTGAAGCGTGGGGCACTGATGGAGAAACTATGCAAATTATGTTGCCTTCAGAAAATGAAGTATCAAATATGGTGTTAGCAAGTGAAAAACAGCACAAAAGTCGCATGGGTAATATTTTAATTTTTCATACAAAATGCACAAGTTTGGTGTTCTTTCTTCTTTATATTTATTCATTCATATTCAGGAGTAGTTTTATGGCTTGGACTGCTTGTTTATGTTGTATGATCGATGCATCTGTTATATTTCACTGAGCTATTTTACAACTTTAGTCTTATATTTCATGAAAGAAGTAAAGCAGATTAAAATGACCAATTGTACCACAATAGTTATATTAGCTTTATCACTAACGCTCATGCTGCTGCCTATACATCATTCCAAGCTTTTGACGACTGGATAGCTGCTAGCATGGCCTGAAAATTTGCTGAATGATTCTGCTAATTGCAAGCCTATTTTGACATTTGAAGTTATTATAATTGCCAAGCTTAGGTTTTGAAATTTACAATCCCCTATCATGAGTGCAATCAGCACCTTTACCATTAAGACAACCTCTTTGGTCTCCTCTACCTCTACACTCTTGTCCTTTTGAAACCGCCTCCTTTAGTATAAGAATCTTTGACTAAGGATGACTTGAATACCTGACTAACATCATCCACCACGGAAAATGCTCAGATCAAAGGTTCTAGAAACACAAAAAAGTGCCTCCTCAAAAGCTGGCAGCTTTGCACCGCCTTAACTGTGAGTTCGTACTTTGTCTGTAGGAAATACAAGAAATCAAATGCTTGACATTTTTCATTTTTTTCCTTTTGGCATCATTTTCAGACAGAGATGAATAGGCGTGACAACCGATAATTCTGTATGGACCTTCTTAAAGACCATGCAGTACTCTGTCTGATGTTACTGTCTGTAAAAATGCACACATGGGAAACTTTTTAACTTTTGAATACTTCGGTCAGGAAGTTCTACACAATTTTTGCACCATCACCCCCCCACCCACCCCCCCCCCCCCCCCCCCCTCCAAAAAAAAGAAGCATACCAACAAATATGAAAATTCTTAAGTTGGCATGTATTTGCTGCAACACACTTGCACATCTATATGACATAGGTAATCAAGATGCAAACATATCATGACCAAATCATTACAAGTAATTGTGTATTTGTTAATTACTTTCTGTGATGAAGTGGGTTGTCAGGGTATTGTCATATCTAATGCATCTCTTTCATTTAACATAATAACAATCAGATATCTTATGGCACTTTTCCATATTTTTGGTTTGAGAAGCTGAAATTAATGTTTGCTACACTCTGATTGGCCTGATAGGTGTTGATGCGTAAATTTAAAAATGTTGTGAATATTTTCTACTGCCATGTGATTTCTGAATTGGTTGTTAAATTTGCAGAGTGTGCTAAAATTATACCAGATGTGGATAATGTTCCTGGACACAAAGGTGTAGAGCTGTCAAGGACTCCTATTGTTCTGCAAAGTGGAGACTGGGTTCTTAAAGTTGTTCCTTGGATTGGTGGTAGAATTATTTCAATGGAGCATGATCCTTCAGGTAGGAATGCTATATCTTCTTGGATTGCAGAAACAGTAAGTGTTAGGAGCCTGGTAGGAAACGACTCTGTTAACTTGGATCTGCTGTGCCTATCCATATTGCTCAACTTCAGAGATAATGCCCATGAGTTGTTAGGTGTAAAAATTCAGCCATCTTATTTTGCTTGGGCTTCATGACAGGAACTCAGTGGCTTCACAGTAGGGTTGAGATTAGCGGCTATGAAGAGTATAGTGGCACTGAATACCGATCTGCTGGATGTACTGAGGAGTACTCTGTCATTGAGTGAGTTAATGAATAATTGTGCAACTGCATTTATAGTTGTACGTGCTGTCATCTATAAAGGTTGTTTCTAGTTTTCCAGTATAATTAAATCCAACAAACTCCATTAGGCTGTGACGAATATTAGGTTCTGTGGCAAACCCTTATTACAGTTTGATTACACAGCAAACAACTGGCTTGAATTGAATCAATCCTGTAGGTCAATTTGGTAAAATAAGCAAAAGCAGAACATAGTAGCCAATGATAATCATTTGCTTTCTTAAGAGAGTAAAAATATAGCTTTATTGGAAACGACAGTTTGACCATTTGCTGATTAAAGAACCAAAGTTGTCATTGACATGTTGGTGCAAGAAAAAGGAAACATTGTCTCAAGGGGAATGACATTGCTTCTAGTGTTGTATTCGCTCCAAGTTTACCTCAAAGCTGAGCTCTAAGATATATATTTCTCCTCCTGATTTGCAGTTTTGAGTGAATTTGTTTGGTAGTTTAGTTTGAATGCAAATTCATGATAGTATCTTTTGTGAGGGTATTTACTTGAATCTCATGTTACATAAGAAATTGCAAAGATCCTATGACGCCTTGTACTTCTATGCTATTCAAAGTTTGTATTTGTCCTGGAAACTGTTTTGCAAAGGGCAGTTTACACTGTATCAATGAATGCTATGCAATACTGGGGTCATGTTATTTTCTCTAGTTATTTTCAAAAATGAATTGAACTACCAGTTATTGCATAAATGATTTTTGGAAATATCGTTCTTTTACAGGCGGGATCTGGAGCAGTCTGGGGAAATTGAATCTCTTAAGCTAGAAGGTGACATCGGTGGTGGATTAGTTCTTCAGAGGGAGATATCCTTCTCAAAAGATGACCCTAAAGTTTTCCGAATTGAGTCTGGAATTGTAGCTCGGAAAGTTGGTGCTGGATCGGGAGGATACTCAAGGTTAGATCTGCTTCACCTATTATTGCTGGGAAGGTGTCCTTTAATTGCATGAGATGAACCTCTTGATGTAATTCACAAAATTTCTTCTGGTCTAATTCTTTTAGATACCTTATCTAAAAATAAAAGATTCTACCCATCTATAAAATAGATGGGGTATATCTCGCTGAAGTGGAAGACAATATGTATTTATTATGATCTAAACTATAAATGTGAATGTTGATTCATATCAATTAATTTATACAAGAGGGACTTGTACAAATTATTCATGTGCCAGGAACCAGATTTGAGCTGGTGACATGAGGATTTTCAGTCCTCTGCTCTACCAGCTGAGCTATCCCAACCAGTCCCAATGTAGCAACCTCATCTTATGAGAAAAAGGGGGCTATATCAATTAAAAGAAGGAAAGGGGATTACAAAGTTTTATCTATGTGCATTTGTCTATTGTTGATAGTAGCAATTGATGTTTTTAAAGTCGAAATAAAGTAAAGTATTTTGATTTTTTTTTATTAATTCTTTCTTGATTTGCTTTATTAATGGATTTATCCATAATTTTTTATTGATTCAATAAAATGTTGTGTATTGAGTCTGGTAATATTAATGATACATAAAAATATATCTATGTATGTTCTTTCAACAAAAAATTTTATAAAAGAATCGAATTTAGAGAATAATCGGGCATTTCTCTTTTTTTTTAATATTTGCATAATGTGTTTTGGCAATCCGAATCTTTTAGTATTACAATTTCTTTTATTAGGACTTGTATATATTCTTGGCGTTGGGGTTTTTTTTCTTTTATAATTCTTTCTATTTGATTTATGATTGTGCTTCAGGCTCCTTGACTGTAATAGTATCTCGATTGTCAGTTTTCGAATAGAGAATACAAGGAAAGAAATTCTGTGCACAGCTTGGGATGCTTAATAATGGTTTAAATAGACCACATCCAGATCTAGTTAATGACTACTTGGAACTTAGATCATTATGAAGACTTGATGGTATCCCTTAAATGGACTAATCTTTGAAAATTTAATTAATAGCCAAAAGATCAAGGTTCAATATGAGATTGACCGGAATTAAGGCCAAATAGACACCAAAGCTTAACAAAAAGATACACTTCAGATCTTGTAATGGAGTATGTATTTTGAATGCAAAGTGAATTACGTTATCAGGGCTTGGCTTGGCATGCTGCAAGCTCTATGCAAAGAGTGGGGATGCCTTTTGTAACTGAATTCCTAGAGGGAAGGGCAAAAAGGCACATGATGTGTATTGGCCCAGCAATTTTTCTGAAGCTTCTTCTTGATATCTCTTTTCGAGAAGTGCTATGCAAAATGTCTCTGTCACTAATTGCATGCTAGTTTGAGTATCCTTGAAGCATTGTGATTTGTGAGCTGGTCATTAGTAATCTATTCTGATGGAAACTTTTGATATGTGATTTTAAGATAACCAAGCAGTTTCATGGAATGTGTTTACTACTTTTAATGTTTTGGATAGTGAGCAATAAACTTCAGTACTCTAAGCAGCCTCTAGTTTCATTTTTCAGGGGATGCATGTAGGGGTAGTGATTGTCCTATTCTGGCAATTGTGTTCTCTGATACTATTGATTTAACAAATTGCCGATTCACCAAGCCAAAACGAATTTTAAATACCATGGTGGCTAGTTGTCTATGAACTTTTAATGCTTGTGGTGCATACTTTCTGCATTATGTGAGTTTTGTCGAAGTATTTGGCAATCTTCTTGTTTGATCGACTTAAAAAGCAATCCAAAGTGAAACTTGAAGCTCTCAACCTTTTAGCTTTCACAATGCATTTTTCTTTCTCTTTGTTTTTTAAAATTGTTTGGGCACTGGGGAAGGGTGGTACAGGTGCACTGTGTTTCAGAAGTTTAAAAGTGCTATTTTCGTGCTTGCTACTTTCTTTCCTTTCCCTGTCTCCTCTTTGTGCTTGCCTTTTCGTATTCTTTTCCAATCACTTATAGCATCTGCAATTACTTTTCTGTAGGCTTGTATGCTTGCGAGTGCATCCTACCTTTTCATTGCTCCATCCAACTGAATCATATGTGGAGTTTACCTCCATCGATGGGTCCAAGCATGAAATCTGGCCAGAGTCTGGGGAGCAATATTTTGAGGGGGATCTTCTCCCAAATGGTAAGAACTTCTGTCCTCTCTGTTACATTCAATGCTTGAATATCAAAAAGGTCAAAATATACAGCTTCGTAGTAGCAATACCAAAAGTATCCATGTGACTTTTCATGTGGATCTTTTACTTCTTGTTTCATCGTCGCTTGTATCTTCAAAATTTAGATTTGCATTCTTTGACACTGAGTTGCCGGATTCACACTCTCCAAAATTTCCTTCTTTTATGCCAGCCAACTTTTGCTCAGCAACACATGCAAATCGAACTAGAAAGTGAACCATCTCAAGTTTTGATGGTGTTATGATTGTTTATCAGTGGATAGAATTGGTAAACGTGAGAAGCCTTTAGGTGGCTGTTCACGTATCAACATACAAAATCTCAAAGCAAGTTTTCACCAATGAATAAATGTTGAGACTTTCATGTCATTTTGGTTATCATTACACATAGTGGTATTGGTTCAAGTTTCTTATGTTCCCTTTTTGTTTTCTGATCTTTTATCATCTCAAGTCAAAGAAGTAATTCTTACCAAGTGAAGACCAGGGAAAGTAGATAATAGGGGAAACTTATGTCAGAATGATCCGAGGTCTGACCAAGTATTTAGTTGTGTTTTCATTTGGCTAATTCGTGTGTCAGGAAAGAAATATGGCTGCATTCTAATGAACTTACTGATATAGGAGCTGAATTTTCAAATCTAGCATCATTTCTGAGTGGGTCTGCAAATGTGTTGTCTCTTGATTAAAGTTATATGGGAAGTTTCACAATTTCTTCATCAATAGAAGCATGCTTTTTGAGTGAGCAAACTGTAGCTAGATTGATTAGGCTATTCAGTTTAGTGGAAGTACAGTTATCAGTTCTGCATCTATAACTATCGAAATTCCTGTAGTACTGCTTATAAATCAAGTTTTTCATCAAACCATTTTGGACCAATTTTGCAGGAGAAACCTGTGGAGAAAATATCAAGCTTCTTCTGACCTGTATTCTGTCACCCTTGGTCTATGTCTAATCTGTCTCTATATTATGGTGTACAGGAGAATGGATGCTTGTAGATAAATGCCTCCGCTTGGCATTAGTCAACCGGTTCAACAAGAATGAAGTCTTCAAGTGTCTCGTACATTGGGGTGCTGGAACTGTTAATCTAGAGCTTTGGTCTGAGCAAAGGCCTGTTTCAAATCAATCACCTCTTCAAATAGCTCATGAATACGAGGTGATAAGCATATGAATTGGAACTGGAAAGCCGTCGAGAATTATTAACCTATGTCTCCAATTGTGCACCTTTGTGGTTGTCTTCAAGCTCTACTTGGTCCTCCTTGTAATATAGAAGTCACTTTTTGTGGGTTGAGAATTGGGAATTTTCTCCCCTCAGCAATCAGCTGTTGGCTGGAATGATCAGTAGCCTTAAAACATGTTGGATGCAACAATAAGTCCAGTTTATCAAACATTCAGTTGAGGAAATAATTGTGGGAATCTAATCAAATTGAAATGCATTGGACAGATGCAGATACAATCTTCAATCCCTAGTCCCTACCTAAGGTAGAAATTGCCCGCGTTGGAGGTCTTGCAAGTACATGATATTACAATTAACGTGAAGCGTGCAAATTAAGTTAAAAAACAACTTTGGTTAGATCTGATTAGTTAAATGATTGCGTTTGAGTCTGCAAGAAAAGGAGTCAATGATAGATTTTTTTTCCCTGAAGGGATAGCTTTTGCGTATAATTGTTTACTCAATTAAATGACTAGGGGTGGCAAACAAGCAAGTAATTCGCGAGCAATTCAATCACAATTAGAGTCGAGCTCGAGCTTCTCAAATATGGTCATAGAATCAAGCTCAAGCCTTTATGTATTTGGTGCCCAAATTTAAGTCAAAATTTAAGTTTGGGTTGGCTAACATGATATTTATATTTATGATTTTTTATGTAAAAGATATTTTTATTTATAGAGTGCATTCAGGATGTATTATATTTATTGATAAGGTACTAAACAGGTTTGACGTATCTTTCATAAAATTTACAAGAGAATAGAGTGTATACCATATTTAAACTAACAATTTCTTATTAACAAAAGAAAAGGATCCAACACGCTTTCATATCTTAAATCTGATTTTTGGTCGACAAAATTCTGATTACCTCCCCGAGAACTTCTTACTTGGGCGTTGCAACCTCCAACGACCAGGTGACTTCCTTTAGTTTTGTATCCTATCTCTAAGCGTACTCAGAGGCAAAGCATAAAAAGTTATGAAGAAAACTTCTTCTTTTATTAATGAAGAGATTGTAATATAAGATAGGTTTGACAGACTACTCTCTCTCTCTTTATTCACTAGACATGAGAGAAAATTTTACAACATAATTTGGTTTCTTCACTAAGTTGAGTTGCCAAAGTTGAATTGAAAGTTGAAAGTTGAATTCCCTTCTTTACATGCCATCTACCTATTTATATAGGTTGGCGGACTTCAATGTTGGACTTTACTTGATGTTTTCCACGGACTTGTTCTAGCTTCAATCCCGCGGACCTGAACAAAATATTTTGAATTTCGGAAATGACGTAAGTGCTTACATCTTATTCCATACTTTGACTGCTTGAGACCGTGTTCTTATCTTTTTTTTTTTTCTTCCTTAGTACAAGCCGGACATGTGTTATTTTTGTGCTTTCTCATCCTACACAAAGTTTTGATAGCTTTGTTGCTGGACTTTATTCAACCGCTTTCAAGTAAGTACATGATATTACAACTAACGTGGAGCGTGAAATTAAGTTAAAAACAATTTTGGTTAGATCTGATTAGTTAAATCATTGCATTTGAGTCTGCAAGGAATGGAGTCAATGATAGATATTTTTTTCCTAAAGGATAGCTTTTGCGTATAATTGTTTATCAATTGAAAGGGGTGGCAAACGAGCAAAGTAATTTGGGAGCAACAATTGGATTCATGCTTGAGCTGCTTGAATGTGGTCATCGAATTGAACTCGAGTCTTAAGGTATTCTGCACGAAAGTTCGTCGAGCTTTTCGAGTTTCATATTCTATTATTTTTTTCATAATTGTTAAATTACCTAAAATTCTATATTTTTAAAAAAATTTATATGTCTTACTATTCGAACTTGAGTATAAACTCAATCTCAATTTGCTTCTTGAGCGCATTCGAGTTTAAATTTGAGCTCCCTATACCTTACACGAGCCCAAGTTCGAGTTTCGATATTGAAAATTAATTGACTGCCTAAGGTACCCATTGGATATACACCCTTACCATGAGAAGAGGGAGAGGGGGTACCGTAAGCAAGGTGTCTTCAAACCAGTCTCTAAGCATGAAAGTCTTATGTTTGATAACACTGAAAATTGTCTCTAGTTATATCCATATGTTACATGAAAACGACTTGATCTGCAATAGATTGGGACTTTAACTAAATTTGATTATGTGGTTGTAAATTGCCAATGAAATCAGACTTGCATATAGGCTTACTCAACATCTATAACAATATGAAAACATGGGAATCTCACGTATCAAATAATTGATGCTCGCACGAAATTAAAGATGAAGTGCACGAGCATTAAGCAGAGAACCAAATAATTGATGACTACCCAAAATTGAAGAAGAAATGCAAGATTAAACGGTTCAAAAAAGAAAAAAGAAAAAACGAGTACCTACCTAATTTGTTTACTCAATATTTATGTGCACTTAAACATAAAATGAAAAGGTCAATCTTCCTTTTTTTTTTTAATTTATTTCCTAGTCCAGGAAGGGTGAAATTTAAGAAATGGGAAAGGAAAGAGAAATTTGAACCCAAGAAATCCAAGTCTTGGGTCAATCTTCGTATTGTTGTCATATTTGTAAATTAATAATAATAATAGAATGGACTGGTTTGGGTAATCATTAAATCTTATGTTGGAACAAATATCTTAACGTCACAATAAATTATGCCCAAAATTCGGATCACTTCAATTAAATTGTAGCAATTGATTAATCATTTTAATTTTCTATTAACCTTGATCTTTTTTCATACTAAAACGGAATATATATGTAAAATGGTTAAACTTTTACTTTCCATTGGTAGGACAAATTTTGCAAATCATTTAAAAATTTTACAAATCATTTAGGAGGGGAAATTTTTTAGAGTATTGCCCAAAAATGAAAAATTGAAAAAATGTGGCTACAATATGGGGCATTTCTCAATATATGTTCCTCGAGTGGGTCAAATTATTAGTTTTAACTTCTTTTTTTTTTTAAAAAAAGGGGTACCCGTTCCAATAGTTATAAATTGACCAATTCATAAAAAGAGCCCGGCGTGTTGTATTAAATTTTTCTTTTTAATCTGCTGTGAGACACAACAACTTAATATGTTTAATTTTTTTACCTCTTTTTTTTTAACTTTTTGGAAGACCTTTTGCAACTAATTATTTAGCAAATTTAAACTATCTAAAATCATCAGAAATATGAGATTTAAATTATGAAACTAATTTTGTTATTTGTTTTAGTTATTAATTCTCGATCAAGTTAATTATGTAACTTTAATTATCTAAGTTTAAGTAAGTATTATGAGTGTCTAATTTAAGTTAGAGTTGTGCATAAGAAATAAAATAGTAGTTAATTGTAGAATAAAATTTTTTGGCAAATAATGCAATTATACTAAATAAAAAAAATGTGTTGAACCTAAAACCTTACGTCCTTACCCCCATCAAGAATTCAAGACCACCAAATTCCCCTTAAACTAGATGCCAAACCATTCAAATTTGCTCCATACACATATCTTCATTTAGAGAAGACTAAAATTCACAGACACGTGAAAAACATTATCTTCTAGAATTATACAGAAATGCCACAGTCTTTTGCATCACCAGCTCTTCTAGTCAAAAAGAAAGATGGGAGCTGGAGGCTTTGCATTGACCAATGACAATTAAGCAGTTCAACCATCAAAGACAAATTTCCCATGTGATATTCTAGATGAACAAAATGGTGCAAATGTCTTTTAAGGAATAGACTTAAGGTCAAGATACCACCAAATAAAAACGGATCCTGCTGGCATTCAAAAAAATGCATCGAGAACTCATTCTGGTTTATATGAATTTCTTGTTATGTCCTTTGGCTTGAAAAATGCACTTGCCCCCTTTCAAACTTTTGATGAATTCTGTATTTCAGCCATACATCAAAAAATTTGTTTTGTATTTTTTGATGATATCTTGATCGACAACCGGATTATCAAACTCATTCGCATCATTTATCTATTGTCCTTGAAACTTTTAGAACACACTCTCTCTAAGCAAAGATGTATGAATCTTCATTTGGCCAAGACAAGGTACAGTATTCCGGGCATATAGTTACTAGTGCAGGTGTGTGTGCTGATCCAGATAAGATTAAGGCAATGCCGACTTTGCCTCCTCCTACTAGTATAAAAGCTCTAAGAGGTTTTCTTAGGTGGACTAGTTATTATAGGAGGTTTGTAGAGGGGCATGGTGTATGGCAAAAACACATTGATTTATTTGAAAGAAAAGCTATTCATTTGGGATTTTGCAGCAGATATAGCATTTCAGAAGCTTAAAGTTACTAATTTACTTAAAGTATGAGGACCAAAAATGATTCTATTAAAAAAGTTGAAGGACTATTTCAATCATTTCTTCTTTTGTTTCTTTCTTTAAATGTTACATCAGTGAACAAACAATAATGTTCCTGTGAACTATAGTTTGAATAGATGAATACCTAACTCCTAACTAATCAAATGGTTGTAGAGATACAAAATCCATGAACAATTGATTTATACTTTTAATGATTCTTAAGTTTTATCAAATATCTCACAATCCAAATTTAAACAAAAAACCTGTAAACACCACATGACAAGCAAGAGTTTACAATAAATTACAGTTTCGTTTAACAGGGTTAAGGTTACTGCCCTTTTTAGTAAGGGAAAGGGCAGGAATGGTTATAGTTCTGAATAGTGTAACATGTTAGATTAATTACTTGTTGACCATATAAATGTAATAAAGTACATATACAGATAATCACGAACCTAATTAATGAATTACATATAACTGACGTCATGAATCTAAATTAAGTGATTAATGAACTTATCTTTTACATATATGGAAAACTTCATATATATAAATAAAGTATATACATTTTTTACTATGTAAGTACATTTTTTGAAACAAGTGATTCATGATAAGAGTTATCTTATCAAGGAGCAAGATTCAATGACCTTTATCAATAATCAATGACGAGAATGGTCATTTGTACCTCTACATATAGGCTTTTGAATCAACCAAGTTTGTGCATTATTCCATCATTAGAGCAAACATAAGTGAGAGTAGGAGAGAGCATATGGTCTGTTTCAATTTCGTATTTATAATTTATAATTCATGGTTGAAAATTCTAATCTTATATGCAACATTGTTTCAATAAAATTGTGATATTTCGTCACTATTTATATCCATCTCCACATAATAAGTACATCTTGTTTATGAGATTTTACAAGTAGTTAACCATAAATTAGAACTTATCTTGTAGACACTATCCAGACTTTACCACTTCTGTGGCACTTTCTAAACTTCCCTCACCCATATATTTCTCTACGCCTCCACGTGTCTTACAAGCCATTATCAGTCCGGCAAGAAGTCAGCACTTTTTAAAACCAGACAGAAAGAGTAGGGACGATCCCTTGTCTTGATGTCTGCAGAGTTTTCAAACACCTCTCCACTTGTCCGGACAAATTTGTACTTAACAATCATAATGGTGGATAAATATATGTTATCCTATCGGCGTAGGTCCGCTCGCTGTAACAACAAGCAAGAATCTTTAAGCCCCACAAAACATTATTATGGTACTACTAATTAACACATTGTCAATTCAAGAAGTTTGCCTTAGCTATTAATCTTTGTGAATTAATTATTATACAGAGTGTAATTATTTATTGGTTCATGAATCCCAGACGGAAAAAGCACTTCTTCTTAGTACTAAAGCAAGTCGGCCATTGCTTTTGTCCCCAAAAAAATCAGTACACGTGTGGGCTTTCTACTGCATGTAGTTGGCGTCTCAATTCAAGAATCTTAAATGGGTCAGTGAGGAAACCCAACTTCTTGCATTGCTTCCACCTAGGCATCTTCTCAAACTCAAACAGGTTAGTTGTTCCCATAAAATTTGATGCCAGTTCATCAGTTCCATAACATGAATCTAGTTGATTTCAGTTTAATTACATGCATATAAGTTTGTTAGGTGGATAGTTGCCTTTTTCATTTTTATACCCTTAAATTTTTAGGAAATTTGTAGACTCAGACGAATTTGGTTGATGGACTGAACTCTTAGTACTTGAATGTGTGGATGAATTAATTTTGGATCATTACTCTTGTGCAAGTGTTTCAACATTTAGATACTTTTAAGTTCACCTGTTTATTTTATGTTGGATTGATCAGGTACAAGTAAACTGATCCTGGTCATGTATTTTTGGGTAATCATGTAAAGTACTCTGAATTGATTTTAACTTCTCTAATTTGGTCAAGCACAGTAAGGGATTTTGTTCATGCATTGTAGAGGTAGTATCTTTGTTGAGTTTGAATTCTTTGGCCTATAAAAAGGGAGTAAGGAGTTGTAATATTTCACAAATTGCAAGACATCGGCATGGAGTAAGCGCTAAGGCTTAAGTAAAGATGAGCAGCTCTCCTTTAATGAAGTCTCAGATTCTACTGCAAATTTCTTCTGCATGCAATTGATAAAATGCAATCCTTTGTCCTGTGGTATTCATGTAATCGATATATAAGTAGTCATTTTCTGTTTTAATGATGGGTAATCAGTTTCCCATGATGAGAAGGTTTGATCTAATGTTGAAATCTCTTGTTTTACTGATATTTTAGTCATTTGTCAATGTTTTCCTGGAAATATGTTCTGATATCATCCCGTGGAATGTAGAAGAAAGGATGAAAATAAGAGATTTATTGATGCAATCTTAGTTTACTCTCAGATGGCTGGACGTGAAGGGACAGCAGTGACTGGTGATATAAGATCGGGGAATATGATATTTGAGCCTATCCTGGAGGATGGAGTTTTCCGTTTCGATTGTTCCACAGATGACAGAAATGCTGCATTTCCAAGTGTTTCTTTTGTCAACCCTGTGGGTAGAGAGACACCAATATCTAGTGATCATAGAGTTCCATCATATATTCCTACTTTTGAATGTGTTCTTGGGCAACAGATTGTTAAGATTGAGGTAAATTACGTATTGCAAAATCTTCTGTAAGTTTGCCTTTTCATCCGTGCTCTTTCATGTGATAATTATGTCATTATCCAAAAAAAAAATCAAGAATGACCTAAGTGAATCTTTTCATGATTTAGTTTCCATATGGTACATCTTTCTACGGAACAGGAGAGGTTAGTGGTCAGCTTGAACGAACAGGAAAGCGGGTATGTCAATTTATTTGGTTTTCTTGAGGCTATATTTTTAAATGTACTTTAGACGAAAATTTATCCATGACTTCTAGGTATTTTTGTGGAACACACCAGCATGGGGTTATGGACCTGGAACCAGCACCTTATACCAATCACATCCTTGGGTGCTTGCTGTCCTTCCCGATGGAGGGGCAATTGGGGTGCTTGCGGATACCACAAGGCGTTGTGAGGTAGTTTCCAATTCTGATGTACTTTCTATATCTATTAATGGATCTCAATTTGATGACCTAGACCTGCTGATGTAACAGATTGATTTGCGCAAAGAATTTAATGTGAAGTTTATCGCTCAACCCTCTTATCCCATTATCACATTTGGACCATTTGCTTCACCAACTGATGTTCTGATATCCTTCTCCCGCGCAATTGGTATTTTTCTCACTTATTGTCTTTCTTGCATAACTCAAAATTTAGGTGACAATTAATGCTGAATCAATCACCTTGTTTTCCCCGTGTCATAATGGATGACGTCAGGAGAGGGATTAATGGATGACCATGCAATAACACGAAAAGCAATACTCCAAATTTTATCCAATTTATGACCACCTTATATCTCTAGTGTAGTGCTTCTTTACTGTAAATTAGTATTTAGGATTGCATTGCCAGTTCAGGAACAAATCTGATGCTTAAAATGGCATACCTTAATGTGCTGCTGCCAGCTCGAAGTTTTTAAGCATTAATAAATATCACCAATATGATTACCAATAGATCACATTTATCTTGTTAGAAAACAAACAAATATTAAAATATGGGGATGAACTTGACACTCTCAGTTGACTAGAATTTGAAAAAGTTCCTCCTTTTTAGTAGAGAAATTGCCTGATTTTTTAGTACACTTTCAACCGTATCTTGGTCTTCCTTCTCTTGCTCTCTTTTGTTTTTAGACTAGTAGAAATTATTCCATGAACATAATCTAAATCTTTCCTTCTGATACCGGTGATCTGTGTTCCTTATCTTAATTTTTTTGTGTTGCAAAATCTTGATCTCCGGAACCTGGACTGCATCACTGTGGTTTAGCGACAATGCAACTGAAGCTATAAATTGATAGTGTGTTAGGTGCAATTTGAGGGCCTATTGTAAGAATAAACTATGTTGTCCCACCTGATTGATGTTCAGCTGTTGAAGGAGTGATTATCATAGAAAGTTCTGTAGTAATATTTAGCTCTAAAATCTTTTAGTGAATGGTTTGTGATGCTTTCCATCATATAGGAGTTCCTTGGATTTATAATGTGTTACTATTTCTAAATCTCCTGTAAATGCCACCTTTGGATTTGCCTTAACATGCCTAGACTTTTTCATGATTCCACTTTATTTATCTTATCATATTCTCCTTCTTATTCCTGAAGTATTAGTAATTCAAGTATGCATTTTGCTCATAGGCACTGTATTTATGCCCCCAAAATGGTCATTGGGTTATCACCAATGCCGTTGGAGCTATGCCTCAGATGCAAGAGTTCGTGAGGTTAGTTTATTTTACTCTTTCCTAAACTACATGGTTTACCTGTTTGTTGTTGTACAATGTTCTTATTTAGCACTTTCCTATACATCTATTTATGTTTGTTTTAGGTATTTAATCAGTGGTTTCCTTATGAATCAGTGCAGTGCAAGTTCACATCTGCAGATTTCTTTGCTTTAATCAAATTGGAAGTTGTTATTATTGTGCGAGTTAAATAGTTGCAGACAGCTTCTGAACTCTACGGTCCTGTCCTCCTGAACTTTGTGCTCCTTGTTTTTTTTCCTTTACAATACACTGCAGATCGCAAGGACATTCCGGGAGAAAAATATTCCTTGTGACGTAATTTGGATGGATATAGACTACATGGATGGTTTTCGCTGTTTCACTTTTGACAAGGTATGTCCTCCTTCATTGCTTGTAACAAAGGATGGATTCACTGTTTATTATTTACATTCCTTCACGGTCAACTGTAACTTTCTAATACTGCTGTTAACCTTCTGGACAGCGGATTATAAGATATTCATTAGTGATAAATCTTATGCTGCATCACTTTCTTCTTTCACCTTCAGCTTTGCTAAATTTCTTGGGTGTTCTTGGGATTTAATAATCACAGATTTGGCAATATTTGTTGTTTCACTTTCTGCAGTCTAAAGATAGCCAAAACACAGATGCTTATGGGCAAATGGACTTAAATGTTCTGTGATCTTACAGAAGAGAATGAAAAAATAGAAATGAGTAGTGCAAATAGGTGTAGTTATGCTTCATCATCCTGACATGCATAGGCTCATTATTTGTTATCAAATTTTATTGGGGTCTACCTCGTTATGCTTCTTAAGATTGAACTATGTGGACTATTTTGATTTTGGTTCAGGAGCAATTTCCTGATCCCAAATGTCTGGTTGACGATCTTCACCGGGATGGTTTCAAAGCGATCTGGATGCTGGATCCAGGGATTAAATTTGAAAAAGGTTATTTTGTCTATGATAGCGGTTCAGAAAAAGATATTTGGGTTCAGACTGCAGATGGGAAGCCTTTTGTAGGTAAATATATGAATTTCACCTTGGTTCTTCTTGAAGCTTTTGTACCTTTATTTGGTCTCCCAACCATTTATCTTTTCATGTGCTATGTCTGGTTTTAGGTGATGTATGGCCTGGCCCTTGTGTATTTCCAGATTTCACTCAGTCAAAAGCCCGCTCATGGTGGGCTAATCTTGTTAGAGATTTCACCGCCAATGGTGTAGATGGTATTTGGAATGATATGAATGAACCAGCTATTTTCAAGGTGAAGTTTGTGATCTCTCAGCATGTCCTCTCATCTTTTGCTTGCCTAATAATTTCTCATTGCAGACTGTAACAAAGACAATGCCTGAGAACAACATTCACAGGGGAGACGATGAACTCGGAGGTTGCCAGATTCACTCACATTATCACAATGTATGATTCCTTGTTCTCCTTATTTTGCTCCATGTTACATGAGAGAACTATGCTTCAGAGTCTTATTTAACGTGCCACAGCTGACATATTTTAACAGTTGGATAATCTTTTGAATCTGTTTGCTTTTTGTTGTCGGCTACTGGTTATTCTGATGTGTTTGATTAGACTTGTCATGCATTTTAGGTTTATGGCATGCTGATGGCAAGGTCCACATATGAAGGCATGAAATTAGCTGATCAAAATAGACGTCCATTTGTTCTTACCAGAGCTGGATTTGTAGGTAGTCAAAGATATGCTGCTACATGGACAGGAGACAATCTTTCCACCTGGGAACACCTTGACATGAGCATCTCCATGGTTCTTCAATTGGTAATTGATTGAGAAAAATAATCAGGCTTTGGATTCTATATCTGATAAATTTATTCCACACGCCTGTTTCTTTGTTTGTAAGCAATGTCTGGCTATTGATACAAATTTACCCTGTTAACAAAAATGCAATTAGCAAGAAACATAGTGTTTATCATAGTAAACATTCTAAATGACGTTTTCTGAATCAATTCTTGTCATGCATTTGATCCCACTCGATAGCCTATCTCTTAGCAGGGTTAGGCTGGTGACTGATCTCCCTAGAGATTTCATAGTGGCAAAATGCATTGCACTTTGCTTTCCCTTCTGAGTAAAGGTTTTCGAATTTTTGCTTAAAAGGAATCCAATAACCCAACTAAAGAGCTGGTAAACTTGTACATTTGATGCCAAGGTAATAGATCTTAATATATGGAAATTCATTGTCTCTGAAAACTAAGAAAAAGGGAGAGAAAATACTCTTTTTCATATCTTTGAACTACACAATGTACAAATATATATATATATATATATATATATATATATATATATATATATATATATATATATATACAAGTGTAACCTAATTTAGATCCTAAAATCATGCTAGCCTAAATCAATCCATTACCTAATTAATATCTGATACTATAATCAAAACAAATCAAATCTAATCTTTCCTAATATTTACAATAGCAAATCTTTCTATAATCACATATCTTCAACACTCCCCCTCAAGATGGAGTATAGATGTTAATCATGCTCATCTTGCCACAAATATAATCAATTCTTGGATCATTTAGAAATTTAGTGAAAATATCAACTAACTGCTCTCCAATAGGGTCACCCGCCCCACTTGGGGCTAATGAGGCGGGGGGAATTTTTTCTCCCCGTTTAGAAACGGGGCGGGGGGCAGGGGAGTGTACCCCCTCCCCATCCCCCGCCCTGCCACCCGCTTTAAAAAATAAATATATAAAATATATATGTATATAATTATATATATAATATATAATTTAATTAGTTATAAACTTATAATAATGATATTATTAGTTATATGTATTATATAATGTCTATTAGTATATATAATATAATTGATATTATTAATTATACTAATAATTATATATGTGTACTAATACAAATTATTAATTGGTTATACTAAATTTACTAATACATTTATACTAAATCCCTAATTACACTTAATACAATAATATTTTTTTCTTAAAAAAAGCACAAGCACAATAATGAATTAGTGATTATATTTGTGCCAAAAGTGAAAACTTGACTACTTTAGCTATATTTATTTCATCATGTTGGATTGTATTCAAATAATTTTTATTTGATTGTTTTTATAAGTTTCAATTGTAAAATTACAATGAATAATAATTTAATGATATGTTGATATTTTAGTACTTGATTATTTGCTAAAATTTAATCATAATAAAATTATATAATAATTTTTTATTAGCCCCGCGGGCCGCGGGGAAAGTGGGGCGGGGCGGGGGGAGCGGGGGACGGGGGATGGGGCGGGGGCGGGGGGAGTTTGTAGGTAACTGGGCGGGGGATGGGGGAGGGGTCCCCCGCCCCAACCCCGCCTGTTGCCATCCCTATTCTCCAGTTCTCACATGACTGGTTGAGATCAAGTTTTGCTGAATTTTTTCACGAACAAAGTGGCAATCAATTTCGATATGCTTTGTTCTCTCATGAAAAACTGGATTTGATGCTATATGAAGGGCAACTTGATTGTCACACCATAATTTCATTGGAAGTGAATTATTGATTCCCACCTCACACAATAATTGGCGTATCCATATAAGCTCACAAGTGGATTGTGCCATAGACCGGTATTCAGACTCTGCACTAGAGCGAGATACTACATTTTGTTTCTTACTTTTCCACGATACCAAATTATCTCCAACGAAGACACAATATCCAGTTGTAGATCTTTGATCAATTTTAGAACCTGCCCAATCTGCATCTAAGAAGTATTCAACATGAGAATGACCATGATTGCCATATAGTATACCACGTCCCGGAACTCCTTTAAGATAACATAAGATTTGCTCTAAAACTGCCCAATGGGTGGTTCTTGGTGAGAACATAAATTGACTCACAATACTAACCGGATATGCAATGTCCGGACGAGTCACAGTAAGATAATTCAATTTTCCGACTAACCTCCGGTATATTTCAGGATCTGAGAATAACTCCCCACCATCTGCTGTAAGTTGCATGTTGGGAATCATTGGTACACTACATGGCTTAGCACCTAGCTTTCCTGTTGCTTTCAAAAGATCAAGGACATACTTCCTTTGGCATAAGAAGATATCTTGTTTACACCTTGTAACCTCAATGCCTAAAAAGTATTTCAACATACCCAAATCTTTTGTCTGGAAGCGCGATTGAAGAAAACTTTTAAGGGCTGCAATACCTGCATTGTTACTACCAGTAATAACAATATCATCAACATAAACCACTAATAGGATAATACCAACTTCAGATTGTTGATAAAAGACAGAATGATCAGAATTACACTTCTTCATGCCAAACTCTTGAACCACCTCACTGAATCTCCCAAACCAAACACGAGGACTCTGTTTTAAACCATATAATGACTTTCGGAATCTACAAACCTTACCAAACTCCCCCTGAGCAACAAATCCAGGTGGTTGCTCCATATAAACTTCCTCTTGCAAATCTCCATGAAGGAATGCATTCTTAACATCTAACTGGTACAAAGGCCAATTATTAGTAGCAGCAAAGGAAATAAATAATCGAACAGAGGTAAGTTTTGCTACTGGAGAAAACGTGTCTGAGTAATTCACTCCATATGTCTGAGCATACCCTTTTGCAACAAGACGAGCTTTGAGGCGAGCAACAGAACCATCAGGATTGACTTTAACAGCAAACACTCATTTACAACCAATAGGTTTCTTACCTGTTGGTAGATGAACCAAGTCCCAGGTATCATTATTATTTAGGGCCATCATTTATTCCTCCATAGCAGCCTGCCAACCAGGATGTTCCAAAGCCTCAGATAAGCGTTGAGGAAGAGATATCAAATCTAAAGAAGCAGTGAAACAACGCAAGGAGGGAGACAAATGGTCATATGAAGCAAATGATGAAACTGGGTAAGTGCATTGTCTTTTACCTTTTCTTAAAGCGATAGGCAAATCAAGACTGGAATCTAGAGACTGAGGAAGCAGTGGATTAGGACTCGGATCTGTAGACAGAGAAGATAGTGGAGGATGTGAGTCTATGTGTTGAGAACGACGAGAATACACTTGAGTGATTGGTGGTCTGGTAGGAACAGTTATTGTAACAGTGTAGACTAGAATATCATCTTCCTCCCCCTGACTACTATAGACATTAGATTCAAGAAAAAATGGATGTGTCTCAAAAAATGTAACATCAGCAGAGACTAAATAACGATTTAAACTTAGAGAATAACATTTATACCCTTTTTGAAGACGTGAATAACCAAAAAACACACACTTGAGAGATTTGAGATCTAATTTAGACACTTGAGGACGTGTATCACGAACAAAACAAGTACACCCAAATATACGTGACTCAACGGGGAATAAAGATTGGGTTGAAAACAAAATTGAATAAGGAATCTCACCAGCAAGCACGGAAGATGACATGCGATTAATTAAAAAACAAGCTGTTGAAACAGCATCTGCCCAAAATTGCTTAGGAACCTTCATATGAAATAGAAGGGCTCTAACAACTTCTAATAAGTGCCTATTTTTCCTTTCAACAACACCATTTTGTGGTGGTGTGTCGAAACATGAAGATTGATGAAGGATTCCATTTTCTGACATATATGAATTAAAAGGTTTAGAAAAGTACTTTTTTATATTATCACTTCGCAAAATGCGGACTGGCACATTGAATTGTGTTTTTATTTCAGTACAAAAGGAACAAAAGATACTAAATAAATCTGAACGATTTCTCATTAAATATAACCAAGTAACACGAGAGTAGTCATCAACAAAAGTGACAAAATACTTAAAACCAGATTTAGATACTATTGAACAAGAGCCCCAAATATTAGAGTGCACTAATTCAAAAGGGGATGTAGCCCGTTCATTGACTCTAGGCAAGTAGGACAAACGATAATGTTTGACAAATTGGCATGACTCACAATCTAAATGGGATAAATTCTGAAAACTTGGACACAACTTCTTCAAGGTGGGTAGAGATGGATGGCCCAAACGACAGTGAATTTCAAGAGGAGTCAAGGTAGAGGAACATGCAACAAGTTTCGGCACTTTCGATGAAGGGGTTTCAAGTGTATACAGGCCGTCAGACTCACGTCCTTTACCAATAATTTTTTCCGTCATAAGATCCTGAAAAACACAATATTCAGGAAAGAATGAGACAGAGCACTTGAGAGCTTTTGTAATTTTACTGACTGAGAGTAGATTAAAAGAAAAATTAGGTAAGCATAAGACTGAATATAAGGGGATAGATGACATTGGAATTGCTACACCAGAACCCACAACTGAAGCTTATGACCCATCAGCCAAAGTAACATTCGGATGATCTTTATTAGGATTAAAAGAGGAGAGGATACCTTTATTACCGGTCATATGATCTGTTGTACTGGAATCGATAACCCATTTATTAGAAGATGACACAAGGCATGTAGTAAGTTTACCTGAGTGATCAATAGAAGGAGGATTGGTACTAGAAGATGGGTTAGCAGATTTTTATGAGGCCTGGAACTCAGTAAAGCGGGCAAACTCATCAGCAGAGATGAGTATGGATTTGTCAGAAGGCACATAATTGTTTTCCTGGGTTGCGAAATTTGCAAACGGGGGCTGCTGTTGAGGTCTACCATGAAGGTCCCAACACGTACGTATGGTATGACCTGGTTTCTTACAGTGATAACAGACTCATTGATTTGAGTTGTATTGTCCATGACCAACAACCCCACCAGTCTCATTTTTGCCACCGTTTCTACCATTATTTCCTCAACCATCTCCACTTCAATTCACGAGAGCACTAGTAACATTGAAAGTAGACAAAAATCCCTCGGTTCTCAACACTCGTGTGAAAGTGTCACGGAGGGAAACAATTTCTGGGCTAGAGAGAATTTGTGTTCGAGCAGCATCAAACTCAACTTGTAATCCTGCAAGAAAACTCATTACAGCCATTTGTTCCCGTTGACACTGTTGAGTTTTTACATCAGTATTAAAAGGAAGGAGAGAATTCAATTTTTCATACACATGTTTAAAATTCATAAAATATTCTGTAAGGGATCTCTGCTGTTTTTTCGAACGGTAAAATTCCTTGCGAACATCATATATATGATTTAAATTACCCTTATCAGAATACAAAAAGGCCAAATAATCCATAAGATCTTTAACAAAGTCACAATGATTGATGAGACTAACTATCTCATTATCAATAGAGTTTCGGATCTGCAAAAATAATTTTGCATCTTCCCTTAGCCAAACCTTCTTTTCTTCCCCATGAACGGGTGGACCATTAGTGAAATGATCATCTCTATCAATGTTGCGCAGATATATCCGAATAGTTTTACTCCAATCCAAAAAAAAATTTCCATTCAGTTTGTGTTCAGTAATCTTTGATGTTATAGGAATAACATCAGTGTTAAGAGAATATAAGTATTCTTTTAAATAATAAATTAGTAAGGGTATTCTTGTAAATAGCTTGTTAGGTTTGTACTCCTATAAATACTAGTTGGTCACTCATAATACAGTGACTAGATGTTTTCCTCCCAAAATACCTTTTAACATGGTATCAGAGCAAAAGTCCTAGGGTTAGGATTTCTAATTTTCAAGAGTCTACTCCCTTTCCTCATGTTATTTTAGCTGATGGAGCTACCACTAAAGTTAAAGGACTAGGCACTGTAGAAATTAATCCATCACTTCCGCTGTCTTCTGTTCTTTACGTACCCAATTTGCCCTTTAATCTAATGTCTGTTAGTAAGTTCACTAAATTTCTACAGTGTACAGTTACTTTTTCTCCTGATTCTGTTGTCATTCAGGATTTGAAGACAAAGAGAACGATTGGTGGAGGGCATGAGCATAATGGTCTTTAGTTTCTCAACTTCAATATGTTTTGTCCTGCTACTGTTTCTCCTCTTGAAATTCACAGTCGTTTAGGTCATCCGTCTTTACAAAATTTGAAAAAGTTGGTTCCTACTTTGAATCAATTATCTTCGTTAGAATGTGAGTTTTATCAATTAGGAAAGTATCATCATGTTTCTTTTGCTCCTAGAGTCAATAAACGGGTTTCTGAACCCTTTCTGTTAGTTCATTCTGATGTTTGGGTTCCTAGTCGAGTCACTTCAAAGTTAGGTTTTAAATATTTTGTAGTTTTTGTTGATGATTTTTCCAGAGTTACATGGTTTTATTTAATGAAAGATCGTTCAGAATTATATTCCATTTTTTGTGCATTTGTTACAGAAATAAAGAATCAATTTGGTGTGCCTGTACATATACTTTACAGTGATAATGCGAAAGAATATTTTTTCATTCCTTTTAATACCTTTATGACTAAGTCTGGTATTATTCATCAATCCTTTTGTCCTCACACTCCACAACAGAATGGAGTTGCTGAAAGAAAAATTGGACATTTAATCGAAATTGCTCGAACACTGTTGTTGCACATGAATGTGCCCAAACAATTTTGGAGTGATGCAGTTCTAATTCCATGTTATTTAATTAATCGCATGCCATCTAATATTCTTGGAGGTCAATTACCTCATTTCATTCTTTTTCCTCATGAATCTGTGTTTAAATTGCCTCCTCGTATTTTTGGATGTGTGTGTTTTGTTCATCAGCTTGCTCTCGGGGTGGATAAATTAGATTCTTGTGCTATTAAGTGTATTTTCTTAAGATACGCACAAGCGCAAAAAGGGTATAGATGTTACAGTCCAATTTTAAATCGATTTTTTACTTGTGCTGATGTTACTTTCTTTGAATCCACTCCATATTTTATCAAACAAAGTATGCCTTGTGAGTTAGACTAGTGTTCCTCTTTTTCCTCTCCTGTTTTACCAGTCCCTTCCCCTTTATTACCTAAGTTATCTAGTCCACCAGATTTCATAACTCGATTATCTCATCCTCATCTTCAAGTTTACTCTCGTCGTTCCATGGTTGAGAAAGTTCCTGATATGCCACGCACTTCACCAATTAACTCTCAATTTTCAAATTCAGGTATGACGCCCTCCTCTGAGTTAAATCTTCCTATTGTTTTACGCAAAGGTAAGAGACATTGTACTTCCCATCCTATTTTTAATTTTGTTTCTTATTCTCGTCTCTCTATGTCATATTCTTCTTTTGTTGCTTCTCTTGATTCTATCTCCATTTCTAAGTCTATTACCTATACTCTTAATCATCCTGGTTGGAGATTAGCTATGCAAGAAGAGATGTCTATTTTGGAACAAAATGGTACTTGGGATATTGTCCCTCGTCCTTCAGGTAAGCCTGTTGTTGGTTGTAAATGGGTGTACACTATAAAAGTACAGTCTAATGGTTCTATTGATAGATTGAAGGCTCGTCTGGTAGTTAGAAGATTTACTCAGGTGTATGGAGTAGACTACTTAGAAACATTTTCTCCTGTTGCAAAGATTACCTATGTTCGTCTTCTTATCTCTTTGGCAGCAACTTATAATTGGCCATTGCATCAGTTGGATGTGAAAAATGCATTTCTGCATGGAGATTTGGAAGAAGAGGTATATATGGAACAATTTCCTGGATTTGTTGTTCAGGGGGAGAATCCACGATTGATTTGTCGTTTGAAAAAATCCTTATATGGATTGAAACAGTCTCCGAGGGCTTGGTTTGGCCGGTTTAGTAGTGTTGTCATGGAGTTCGGTCTGACAAGATGTGGAGTAGATCACTTTGTATTTTATCGACATTCTAATGCTGGTAAAATTTTATTAGTTGTTTATGTGGATGATATTGTGATTACATGTGATGATGTTGTAGGGATCCAGAAACTTAAATTCAATCTACAGGCAAACTTTCAGACAAAGGATTTAGGTCATCTACAGTATTTTCTGAGTATTGAGGTAGCTCGATCTAAATATGGAATTTATTTATGTCAAAGAAAATATGTATTCGATATGTTGAGTGAAGTTGAGATGTTAGGTTGCCGACCTGTGGATACTCCTATGGATCCCAATGTGAAATTAACAGGAGATCAAGGTGCATTACTTGATGATCCTAAGCAATATCGAAAACTTGTGGGTAAATTAAATTATCTCACTGTAACGAGACCTGACATTTTGTTTGCAGTGAGTGTTGTGAGTCAATTTCTTGATACCCCTCGTACTAGTCATTGGGATGCTGTTATACGGATTCTCAGGTATCTTAAGAGTGCTCTTGGAAAAGGGTTGCTGTATCAAAATCATGGACACACTGATATTGAAGGATATAGTGATGCAGATTGGGCTGATTCTGCCTCAGATCGAAGATCGATTACAGGATATTGTGTGTTTGTTGGTGGTAATTTAGTGTCGTGGAAGAGTAAGAAGCAAACAGTTGTATCCAGATCAAGTGCAGAATCTGAATACCGCGTTATGGCTCACACTGTGTGTGAGTTGGTTTGGTTGAAGAGCATGTTACTTGAACTTGAGTTTGAGCATAAACAGTCTATGAATTTAGTGTGTGATAATCAGACGGCTGTTCATATTGCGTCTAATCCAGTGTTTCATGAAAGGACAAAACATATTGAAATTGATTGTCATTTCATTCGAGAGAAATTGCTTGACGGGGTCATCAAAACATCTCATGTACCGTTTGTAGATCAAATTGGCTGATGTGTTTACCAAGAGTTTAGGGGGCTCTAGGGTGAAATACATTTGTAACAAGTTGGGTGCTTATGATATATATGCTCCAACTTGAGAAGGAGTGTTAAGAGAATATAAGTATTCTTGTAGATAATAAATTAGTAAGGGTATTCTTGTAAATAGTTTGTTAGGTTTGTACTCTTATAAATACTAGTTGGTCACTCATAATACAGTGACTAGATGTTTTCCTCCCAAAATACTTATTAACAATCAGAAATTACTGTTTTCATCTCTCTACTACTACCTTTCATATCTGCCATTATAATTCACACAAGAAAGAACTAAAGTGACTCAATAGGATCACGTCAAAAAACAAACTGATAACAGAGTCTAAAGCCCTGATACCATGAAAACTAAGGAAAAAGGGAAAGAAAATACTCTTTTTCATATTTTTGGACTACACAATGTACAAATATATATATACACAAGTGTAACCTAATTTAGATCCTAAAATCATGCTAGCCTAAATTAATCTATTACCTAATTAATATCTGATACAATAATCAAAACAAATTAAATCTGATCTTTCCTAATATTTACAATAGCAAATCTTTCTATAATCACATATCTTCAACAGTCTCAGCGCCCTACCATTCTATTCCATTCTAGCTAAGTAGAATTAGACATAGGCATGCACGTATGCATAATCCTGCAACTTAGTGGTCAACTTAATCCATTTGCCAAAGAATATGTGTGCTTATATTTCATTTCCAGTTTAGTGTGAGCTGTATTCTGATTTTTAAAATTTATAAATCATCTGAACTAGACAACCTTTAGATCTGGACCAAGATGTCACTCCTACCAGTTATAGTTTCAAATGACCTTGTATGTTGGAGATTTAACATAAGTTTGTTATTCTTCTAAATGACACTGTTCCATTTTTTTTTACTAGATGAAAGCTCCTTTTGTTTTTTTTATAACTTGTGTCATGGAGTGGTTCTATCTTCAAATGTCCTCTTGTTTGCTGGAGAGAAAAAAATTATGTACCATTCAATACTGCTGCTCCTTTTATGAATACTCATCCTTGAAATAATAACATGTATTCAATACAGATACTATGTTAAATAAATCATCAATAGCTGGCTTTATGAATATATGTGTAATACTTAGTTCCCTTCTAAAACTCAGACTATTGTTTTATCCTTTGTGATTATGGAGTGAAGTTCAAAGAATGTTACTGCCTTTCTCTTTGTTCTGGATTAGCTGATGCTGATTGTATTTTTATATTTCTTTTCAGTCAAAAGTGGTGATATTTATTTGTCTTATTATGTTTAACTGCTATACCTAAGGCAACCTAAAATACAGGGGCTCAGTGGTCAGCCACTTTCAGGGCCAGATATTGGTGGATTTGGTGGTAATGCAACGCCGAAACTCTTTGGAAGGTGGATGGGTGTTGGGTCCTTGTTTCCATTCTGTCGTGGGCATTCTGAGGATGATACCAACAATCACGAACCTTGGTCTTTTGGTGAAGAGGTTTGTCCTTGCTTGATATCTCCAGAACTCTATTTGCTTTAGCAAGGTTTACGTGTGAGTATTCATTCAATTTTTAGGGCATTTGTGCATTTTTCAGTGCCCTTTGGTCTTTTGGTGAAGTTTGTCCTTGCTTGATATTTTCAGTACTCAATTTACTTTGGCAAGGTTTAGTGTGAGTTTTTGTTCAATTTTTAGGTCAATTTTATGCATTTTTCAGTGCCCTATGAATGAATATGTTGTTGAATTTACCATTATTTTCTTCTCATTTGAAGCATTTGACAGCTGGCTTGCTTCTTAGAATGATACTATTGAATCTCTGCCAAAATAAGAATTTTCCTTTTATTCTGTTGTGAAATAAGGGCTCCATTAGCTCTTTTAAGACTTCAGGACTATGATTTATTCATTCTGGTATACTTAGATCTTTCTACATGGGCATTTTTTAATATTTGTTGAATTAGCCCTGGCCTAATTTCTTACATTTATGACTGAGAGCACAGATCTTTTCCATAACGTGGTTGTAGACACTTTGAATAGTTGGTGTTCCAAAACTGTAAGAATCTTATCATTTTTCAATTGGACATGGATTACTACCCCAGCTGCAGTAAATATACCAAGCATATATTATGTAAGAAAAAGATGAAAGATAACGAGCATGATAAAAGTAGAAGCTGATTAATGACAGACCTGGTGGTGACCGTGTGAAATTATGTTGAAGACGTGGTAGACTCTTATTCTTTTGAGGAGTATCCTTCTGTATTCTGGTGGGAAGTGAAATATATTGGGAGCAAAGACTGATTAAAAGAAAAAGGATGCATATACTCAATCTGTTTCTCAGTCCAGTTAGATTTTGACTTTTTTTACCAAGGAGTTAACTTATATGCGGAGAATGCATTTTGAACCTATACAAACGCTACTTGCTTGCCAATCCTGAATTCAGTTTGTTTTTTTTATGTTGAGTTTAGGAATCTCTAATACTTACCGTGTTTTCTGGTGAACTTTTTACTCTCACAGTGCGAAGAAGTTTGCCGTCTAGCATTAAAGAGAAGATACCGCCTTTTGCCACATATTTACACCTTGTTTTATGTGGCTCACACAAAGGGTATACCTGTGGCAACTCCCATTCTTTTTGCTGGTAAATTCTTGTTATGATCAGTTATTTCGTCCTCATGTAAGTAAAATATTTATTCTCCTAAGTCTTCTGAGCCATAAATTCTTGCATTCTATGTGCAGATCCAGAAGACCCCAAGCTAAGAACCCGTGAAGATTCATTTATGCTGGGGCCTCTTCTCATATGTGCAAGGTTTTCTTTTAATTACTTCACAGTTGCTGTACTATGTGGTTGTACAATTGTCTTTACTTTCTTGTAGTCATTGTGTTTCTTGTAATTGGCTCAGCTTATAATTGCATATCCATAACTCTGGAAATTAGTGACTGAAGGAACTTACTGAATGTGTGGAGCTAAAAACTATGAAAACTTCTAATGCTTCATACCATGCATAAGAGCTTGCTTAGTCAAAAAGAAGAAATGGATTGGGAATTATGGGAAAATAGGTTTTGCCTTTGGTAAGGTTGTGAATTAAGCATGTGGTCAGTGAAATAAGGATAAGAGCTGCAACCAGCCTTGGCAATGCTAGAGTTTAAAGGTGGACTTGACTGGTTGGGAAATTAAAATGGAACTACTAATGAATTCATTACCACTTGTTGATCCTTCAGGTTTCTTCTTTTTGGAAATACTGTTTAATTATGCTTATCCCTCTAATAATATCTAGCTGAGGCATGCCTTTCTTTCATTGCTCAAAGTTTACTTCTTTAAGAGAAGGACTGCATTAATAAGTGTTCTATATTCATCGTCCTTTACCTTCTCTTCTTTAATTGTAATGTTTGTCAATTACACTGTTCTTTAGCTTAATTGTAAAACAATTTCTAACGTTGAAGTTGATTTCATGCAGCACTCAACGTGATAATGAATTAGATCATACACAGCCAGGGTTGCCTAAAGGCATTTGGATGAGTTTTGACTTCGAAGATTCACATCCGGTATTTGTTGCTTGTCATCTGAAACATGCTTGGCCTTTTGCTGCTGTGTGATGCTTTGACTCAACACTTGTTTCATTACTTCATGGTTTTATTAGGACTTACCGGCATTGTATCTAAAAGGTGGATCAATCATCCCTGTTGGTCCTCCATATCAACATGTTGGTGAAGCTAATCCTACAGATGACTTGTGCCTTTTTGTCGCCTTAGATGAACATGGTAATGTGCAACGCGTGAAAAAGATTTTGCCAAATACAATTCTTAGAACTAATTATTTAGTTGGTCTATTTTATTATGCTCTTATAGATAGTGGTATACTTGAATTTCAAAATTTCTTGATTTGCCACCTCAAACAAGAGTAGCTTCGACATGGACTTTTAATGCTGTCCATGTCTCAGTTTCACGTTCTTAGTGAAGTTGGAAACTTTGAAAAGTTGAGCAGTTTCTCATTTTGTTCTCCCTCCTGGGTGTTCTCCCAGACTATCCAGCTATTTAGAATGAGCTGTGAAGCAGCTTAGATTTCTTTTCTATTCCTTCAATATGGTAGTTCTTTTAATTGCAGAGAATTGGTTCTTCAAAACCTAGGGTTTTCGAAATTATTGTATGTTAAAAATTGGAGATGGATTTATTTTACGGTTACCTGTGGCAGATGTAATTATTTATCTATTGATTCCATTACAGATTCTTAGAGTCCAGAGTAATGGGTTAAGATAAGTAGTTCTATGTCCCTTAGATTTGTCAGAAAAGTAATATAAAGTAGTTTAGCTCAATTGCAGAGGAGGCAATCTTTGGGTTCATTTATTTTTGTAGACAAGAACTGAACACTGCAAATGGATTGAATTTGTGTCCACTATAAAACAGTCAAGATTCTATCTTTCTCCCATTAAGATTTTTTTTTTTTTGTGACAATTTTTATTCTTATGGGAGAGCTTATTGGTGAAGAACATACATTAAGGACACACTGCAGCATCTTCTAGTTGTGTGGTTGTTCCTTTGCATTGTCCCATTCACTTGTAGTCTTCATGATAATAAGGGAACCTTTTATGGTCTAATTATCCTCTGACCTGATTTTCCTTTTCTCTTTGAAGGTTCTTACCGTATCCGCCAAAATTTTTGATTGAGAAAGAAATATCATGTTTTACTAGTAAGAAAGGCACACCCTGTGTGCAAAAAAGGAAAATTTTGATTAAAAAAAGAAAAAAGTATGGAAGTTATTGGGACTTATTATGAGATAATGGTTTATCCTTGGTAGATTTGCAGTAATAAACATTGACTGAGGCAAAAGTGAAAATCTAAATAATGACACACAATTTGACACTAAATGCCCCTTACTCCCGCTTTATGTATAGTGAAGATATTGCACATCGTTACTACTTAATAAAGGATGAAAATCGCTCCTGGTGTAACACTTGTTCATACTTTTTGCCAATGCGATTATGGCTAGTATAAATTTCCACAACTTCCTAATGTCAACTTGCAAATGGCTTCCAATTTTCTTTCTCACTTTCATTTTCTTCTCAATTTCCTTTTCTTTCCTGTAATTGTTTCTCCAAATTGCAGACACATATTTTGTGCATGTATCACTGGAATTAAATTATGAAAGTTTATTGCATCTGATGGTAATGTGGATTTCTTCTATGAAGGAAGTAAACTGTTGCTCTATTGAAATTGAGAATTGACATTGAAGCAGAAGTTGATGAAACCTTGACAACCCTAGAATCTTTACAATTTGAACTAAATGACTGGTCAATCTAGACCTAGCACATAAAGGATTGGTGAAGGATGATTTGCCAACTACTTAACAAGGAATGGAATCCCATTTTTGCTTTTCTGAAGGTTTTAATCAAAGAATCTGAAAAATGAGGTTTTATAGCTCAAGCACTATATGTGGTGGCGATCTTTCAGGAGCTATATCTTCTTCTGGTCATCCATTTCAATCTTCTTAGATTAATCAAACATAATACTGTCTGTAATAGTGGATGCTGTGACAAGTGGAATTTGCAGCTGAGACCTACTCTTTGAAAATTTCAGGTAAAGCAGAAGGTGTCCTCTTTGAGGATGCTGGAGATGGCCATGAGTATACTAAAGGTGGATATCTTTCGACAACATATGTTGCTGAACTCCGGTCATCAGTTGTCACAGTTCGTGTTTCCAAAACCGATGGCTTGTGGAAAAGGCCAAACCGCCGCTTACAAGTGAAGTTATTGCTTGGTAAATGTGCTCTGGTGCGTATCCTTCCTGTTGAACTCAAATTTGCCATGTCATGTTGCTAGGATCTCTTCAATCTTGAATACTTTTAGAAAATTCATCGTGTATTTGCGTGTTCAAGCAGCTTGAAGTATGGGGCACCGATGGAGAAGCTATCCAAATTATGTTGCCTTCACAAAGTGAAGTGTCAAATATGGTATTAGCAAGTGAAAAACAGCACAAAAATTGCATGGGTAATATCCTAATTCTTTCTTCTTTATATTTATTCATTCATATTTTGTCATGAGTAGTTTTATGGCTTGGACTGCTTGTTTATCATCTATGATAAATGCATTCACTGAGCTATTTGACAACCTTAATCTTATATTCCATAAAAGAAGTAAAGGAGATTAAAATGACCAAATGTACCATAATATTCCTATTAGTTTATCACTAACACACATGCTGGTGCTTATACATCATTCCAAGCTTGTGACAACTGGATAGCTGCTAGCATGGCCAAACAATTTGCTGAATGATTCTACTAATTGCTAGCCTATTTTGACATTTGACCTTTGCATGATTGTCCAGCTTAGCGTTTGAACTTTATGATCCTCTGCTATGAGCGGAATTGCCACCTTTACCATTAAGACAATCTCTTGGTCTCCTCTACCTCTAAACTCTTCTCCTTTTAAAACCACCTTCTTTAGAATGAGAATCTCTGACTAAGTTTGACTTGTGTACCTGATTAACATCATCAACCATGGAAAAAACTCAGATGGAAGTACAAGAAACACAAAAAGTGTCTCCTGAAAAGCTGACAGCTTTGCACCACCCATATTATAAGTTCATAATTGGTCTGTAGGAAATACGAGAAATCAAATGATTGACATTTTTTTCATCAGTTTTAGATATAGGTTTTTTTTCCAGTTTCAGACATAGATGAATAGGCATGACAACCTTTAATTCTGTATGGACCTTCTTTAAAATCGTATAGTATTCTGTCTGATGTTACTCTCCATTAAAACAGTTTCTTTGCTTATTTCCAGATCATACACATGGGAAACATGTTAACCTTTGAATACAACAGTCAGGCAGTTCTACACGGTTTTGCCAAAAGCAAAGAAAGAAAAAAAAGCATGCAAACAAATTTGAGAATTAATAAGTAGATATGTATGTGCTGTAACACACTTGCATGTCTATATGACATAGGTAATCAAGATCTATGCATATCATGTGCAAATCATTACAAGTCATTATGCATTTGTTAATTACTTTCTGTGTCTTTCATTTAACAAAATAACAATGAGATAGTTAATGCCACTTTTTCATATTTTGGTATGAGAAGCCGAAATTATTGTTTGCTACATTCTGATTGGCCTGATAGGTATTGAAACATAAATTTTTAAATGTAGTTGTGAATATCTTCTACTGCGATGTGATTTCTGATATTCGTTGTTACATTTGCAGAGAGTGCTAAAAAGACACCAGATGCGGACACAAAGGTGTAGGGCTCTCAAGGACTCCTATTGTTATGAAAAGTGGAGACTGGGTTCTTAAAGTTGTTCCTTGGATTGGTGGTAGAATTATTTCAATGGAGCATGTTAGTAGGAATGCCATATCTTCTTGGATTGCTGAAACACTTAGTCCTAGGAGCATGGCACTGCTAGTAGGAAATAACTCTATAAACTTGGATCTGCTGTGCATTTTTATATTGCTCAAGTTCAGAGAGAATATCCGTGAATTGTTAATGTCTGCCATCTTGTTTTGCTTAGGCTTCATGACAGGAACTCAGTGACTTCATAGCAGGTTGAGGTTAGCGTCTATGAAGAATATAGTGGCACTTATTACCAACCTGCTGGATGTCATGTACCGAGGAGTACTATGTTATTGAGTGAGTTAAATGAGTAATTTTGCAACTGCATTTATAGTTTCAAATGCTGTCATCTATAAAGGTTGTTTCCAGTTTTCCAGTGTAACTATCCAACAAACTCCATTAGGCAGTGTCGAATATTAGGTTATGTGGCAAAGCCTTTTAGCAGTTTGATAACAAATGGCTTGAATTGAATCAAGCAAAGAGGTCAATCTGCTAAAACATAGCAGCCAATGCTAATCATTTGCTTTCTTAAGGGTCAAAATATAGCTTCATTGGAAACGATAATTTAAACATTTGCTCAATGAAAAGCCAGAGTTGTCTTTGACATGTTATTGGTGCAATAAAAAGGAATATTGTCTCAAGAGAGGGATGATGTAATCTCAAAAACATCAAGAAGGGCTTTAGCACCCTAAATAAGGTGTTTTTGAGTCAGTTTCAAATATTTTTTTTTGCCGAAACATTAGGTGATTTTATAGATAATAAACCTATACAGATTCAAGTAAAAACTTGAAAGAACTTTACAACCAGTGTACCCTAACACTGAGGAATCCAAAATTCCTGATCTTCTATGAATTCTAGCGCTTGCACGCTAGAATGTTGAGTTGTATCCATATGTTATATGAAAATTTATATGAAAATGACTTGATCTGCAGTAGGCTCAGATTTTAACTGGATTTGGGTTTAAATAAAAAATAAAAAATGGGTTTGAGCTTGTTGTGTTAAATTGCCAACGAAATCAGACTTGTGTACAGGTTTACTCAACATCTATAAACAATATGGAAATATGCGAATGTGACATATCAAATAACTGATGCTTACACGAATTAAAGATGAAATGCATGAGCAACAAGTGGGATTTTTTTTTGGGGAAAGGGGCAAGGTAGAACTTGAAAATCGAATAAGGGATTTCATGAAAACTTTGCTAATGTACCTTTTTGGAATAGATCTTGGGGAAATCTGACATAAAGTCTTGGCTATTAATCAAATATGGTTCGCTCAAGATCGGTCTTCCTTAGATTGTAACGAATTAAAACTGTTTTTGCTTGTTAAAGCTCAAGTTGCTTTTTTGCATTTACTAGTTTTTTTGGGCCTCATCACCCTTTGTACGAGCATGCCCAGGTTCTATTTTTAATAGAATCAAAGAGAAAACATGTAATATTAGCAACATATATTGGTTTGTTTGGATTGCGATTTATTTGCCAAAATATATTTGCTTACATTATCATTACAATTTTCAACACACCTTTTTATCTCACATACATCACATCACAAAAAGTGCTACAGTAAAAATATCTCTAATAATTCACAATCCAAACAAACCGATTGATTATAAACTCTCTTTATCCATAGTACATCGAGCTATTTGAAATCGAAATCACTAACTAGTAAGCACATGATCGGTTACTTCAAGAATCAGCTGTTCAAAGTTCAAGGTTCCAGTGCTAATCAAATTCTAGTACTGAACAAGTTTCCCCTGTTCTCTGCTGCCTCAAATTGCACTCCAAGTCACAAAAAAAAGTGTTGACCTGAGTTTAAATTGCAAAAAAGGTTATTAGATTATTCAAGATACAGTCGTTAACTTGCACAAATTTTTGAATACAAATTTTATGTTCAACTATCTGGCAAAAAAGGGAAAGAAAAAAAAACAGCATCTTAATTGTGATTCAATCAACTGACAACCCTTCGGTATTTCAAACCAAAACTATGCAAATCCACAATTTTAAAACAAGAAACTCTAACTTGGGCACTTGAGACACAAAATGTTCAAGTCATTGGTTCGGTAGTTCCAATGTTTCCACGCATACTCTTTACTGCGTCATTCTTTTCAAATGGCCTATTGTTTGCTGTTGTATTCCACTTGAGAAGTATGTAATACTACAATCTTGTTTGCTGTTGTAATTTGCACAAGATACTCACCATTTGAAAAAGATCCACATTCTTTTTGGCCTATTTTAAGCAAAACAATTATGCACAAAATTCATGGCAAAACTAACAATATTTTGTATGATGTCAAACAGCCAAGACTCAAATTCCACCCCCCCTCCCCCCCAATTAAATTTCATTAACTTTCATTCTTGGCTATAGAAAGTATTGAAAAAGACTTATTAGTGGAAAAGACATGGATTCAATTCCAATGCTTACAACTACTGTTTTTGATTTACTATGGCCTTGTTTGACAAGCAAGTTTTTGGCCAAGTTTGTCTGCTATAAGTTTTTTAATAGTTTTAGCTACAGTAACTTCAAAAAAACTTTTCAAAGTTTTTAAACTATACACTTTAAAATATCTAAAAATTTATATATTTTAAAAAAAATTTCTGCAACTTCTACAGTAAATTACAGTAAAATTTTAGAAAAGTTTTAGACAAACACTCAAAAAACTCATTTATCAAACGGGGCCTGTATTTACCGTGAGGATTTTTGTCCAACATCTTACGTTGGCATTCATTGCTTTTAATCAATCCTTCAAATTTTCATTTAAAATGTCATATTCTTGGAACTTGTGTTTGGGATAAATATATGATGATACCATATATTATACAGCTAAAATCATTATTTCATCCAAAATGGTGCCAACTTGAAGAGTATTGTCCTCTCGACATCTTAATTCTTAACACAAAATACTGCACATCAATATAACTTTTCACCATAAGAAAGAAATTATCAATTGATGGAAGTTTCATGCCTAAGATAACTCTATATGACATATCTAAGATAATCCAAAATCCAGATGATAGTTATATGCATGTGAAGTATAAAGCCATAGGTTGATAATATCAGTTTCGAAACTGAAAACCAAATAAGCTTTAGCATTAAAAAAATTTCAGATTTCAGAAACATATCGCAATAAATTACACAATTTGGCAAATTTAATTACCAATTTTGAAGGTCAAGTAAGAATCACTGAATCACCAAAGGCAGCTTGAAGCACATGCACTTTGAGATTTTTCAAACCCTGCATAGATCATACCAAAATACTTTAGCGCATAAATTGGTCAGAACACAAATCATGGGATTAGACATTCAATCAATTACATACAGGTACATGGGATTAAAGATTCATCTAATCACACACAGGTAAAGCTTCAGCATGTGTTTAGATGGTCATTTTTAGGCACTTATTCTTAAAGCTGCATAATTCCATAGGCAATTCATATCTCTGGCAAAACTGCCTTCGTAGACAAGATGTACTTTTCCAAACCCCAAACTCACAAAAGATGGTAGCCAGGAAGAGAAAGGGATCGAGCAGTATTGAACAGTGGCAAATGATTTTAACCACCAAGAACATGAGATGGTAGAGGAGGAAGAAGGCAAGGAGTGGGTGTATACGAAGCACTTGTGAAGGAAGAGGCAGCTCCTACGCTTATGCGCAAGCGAAGGGTGCCAAGTGTCAAATAATCAACTAACGCCTACTGGGAAAGATGTCCAAATGCTTAAAATTTGCTGGGGCTTGCACCAATATACCTACCGGCTAGAACCTAAGAACAATCAAGCGAAAGTATGCTTAATATTCAAAACAAACAGCTAACATGCACAGTAATTAGTAGACCAAAATCTTCGATCTTACAACCAAGAAGCTACAAGAATAATAATAATATATATATATATAAGTACTCTTAAACAACTACATCAGCGAAATTCATATTCAGCAGAAGATAATTGTAACAAAAACAAAGAGCGATAGTAGCAAACAAGGAATCAAAATTCAGCGTTCAAAATGAAGATTAGATATACAAAAATAGCTCATCAATAGTAAACAGTGAAACCTCTCTAAAACCTTTTGTTTTATGCTGGACCATCCACCGATTGGTTTAACAGAGAAAGCCCATCTATCCCCTCCCTGCGTACCTTGCAAATAAACGGGCATAAATGGAAAAGACAGAAATTCAGGTAGCCTTAGGTCCACCACAAAAGAGAAAGGTGGCGGAGCCGCATGCAAGCAAGTGGAGTCAATTTTGGAAAATTAGTTTCTAGGTTTAGGTAATTTAGAAAATTTTAAAGTTGCATTTTATTTGACCTAACTAAATTTTATTAAATTCTCTTTTCTATATACATCGACCCCAAACAATTGAAATTTCATTATTCTTATTATCACAATAATTTTGAATTTATTTCAAGTTATTTATGGAAGTTAGTTCAAGAATAAATTTATTCAAAGTTTCGAAAAACAAGGGGTTAACTTTTTTGAGTGGAGTGAGAAAACCAATACTTCGAACTTCAAAGTTTCCACAAACAAAAATTTTTCAAGTGGATGATAAATTTTTTATTTATAATAAGAAATTAAGTAATTACAATTTTTATTTATAATACAGTAAAGATGAATTTCTTAAAAGAAATTCGTAGAAGGTTAAGATTCGTAAATTATTTTTAAAAAAATCAAGAGGTTCATTTAGTTACATTAAAAAAGATATATTTAACAAAATTGATAATGAATTGATTTTGTAGCGTTTTAAAAAAAAATGAGTGCCGGCATAGTACAATTTTAACTTGTATGTAGGGTTAATAGTTTTATTTTTTGTAAATAAATAAGTTTTATTGTACTAAAATTTGACCCCACTTAATGTGGGGTCTTGGCTTCGCCCCTCAGAGAAAGCCTGCCGTGGCTAATAAAATGCTCTAGAGTAGGAGTGACAGTGGAGGAAAAGATTAGGTTAAGAGTTAGAGAATGGTGGGTTGGGGGCCAAATTGTGCTGGAGCGGGGCAGGAACGGCAACCGTTCCTAAAAGTTCATGGCCAAGATTTGGCCAAAAAAAGTGTAAGGTCTAAATTTTATCTTGTTCCTCGTTTTTCATACCATGTGTAGGGCCCATCAAATTTTGTTATATAGCTATACATTGTTGAAAGTGAGTTCTACCATGTGCAAACAAAGTTACGCCGTGTGCATTTTGCACAAAACCGTCCCGAATGGTTTTCCTGGTAACCGTTCTGGCCCCTTGTCCGACAGTGCACCGAAAGGTAGGGTGGGGGCCAAATTGTGTTGAAGCAGGGCAAGGGACATGGGGCCTGAACAGTCATTAGAAAAACTATTCTGATTGGTTTTGTGTAAAATGCACAAGATTTAACTTTGTATGCACATAGTGTAACTCACTTTCAATATTGTGTAATTATAGAACAAAATTTTATAGGTTCCACATATAGTGTAAAAAACGATGTACATGATGCAATCTGAACCTTATATTTTTTTAGTCAAATCTTGGCCATCAACCTTTCAGAACGATTACTTCCTACAACCGTTCCTGCCCCTCTTCCCAGGGCAGTGGACCAAAAGTGGAGAAGGAAAGAGATAGAGAGGAAAAAGGGAAAGGGAGAGAGGAGGATGATGTCGCAACTCACAAGGTGATTTTGTGGTCCAAGTAATCAGTGGAGAGGTGAGGGGTGGAGAAAGAAGAGAGAAAGAAAGAGGCAAAGTGAGCTTTGCTCACTGGTCACCAAAAAGGGATTAAATCCCTATTTGAATTATAGGTCGGAGGTTCGGAACTCATCTCTAGTAAAAAGAATTTCAAAGGAGGTGTCAGAACACATTTTTGATCTAATTAAATCTGTATACTTATTAATTCCTTATACAACTTCTTTAAACTCCCCCTCCTTGTACAATAGGATAGATTAAATTTTAGAGTGCTTCTTTTCTGGTTAGTGAATGTTATCGTCGTGCCTCTTTAGACTCCCCTTCTCTGTAGAATAAGATATATTAGAATAGATTAAATTTTAAATTTTTTTTTGGTTGGTGAATGTTATCATTGCATCTCTTTAGATTCCCTTTTTTCTAAAATAGGATAGATTATGTCATAAAAGTATTATCGTTGCGATTAAAAAAAAAAAAAAAAAAGAAAGTAGACTGCTTCTTTTTGGATTGGTATCCACCGGAGGATTGATTGCCTACTTGTCACATATCTGCCCAAAAACCATTCAGCAAACAAATGCCGCCAGACCAAACTCCTAATAAAAAGCCACGAAAATTCCTCAAAATTACCATAAAACCGACCCCACCCCTAACCAAACGCCCCTCAAATTGATCAATATTACAGCAATAACCGATCCAGTGAGAATTGCAACAGTAGCCGAACTTGGTACTTTCATATCCCCCAAGACATGCTCAAGTGGCTACTTCAAGAGAGATTAAAAGGGGGGAAAAAAACTAAAACTATTATTGCTAAAGACTGCATCAACTTTTTAGAGGCTAGGAAAATTTTGCCAGAGTTCTTATAAAGTTTCCACAAACTTTCCTGTTGCATTATACCTCAACTCAAAAGATTGATCTTGTACATAGCGCGGTTGAACAATATCACTTAAATTATTTCTTGACTTTGGGTTTATTCTTTTCATGCAATCCATTGAAAAGATATATGTATAGTTTATGCCTTACAAAGCTCACATGTTTACTTAATGAAAGCGACAAATTTTGCAGCATGGACCTCAGTATGATTTCATTTTTCTTCCTGTCTTTGACTCTTTTTTACCTCACTTGACATGTGAGGCACAATCAAAATCAGTATTGTAGGTAATCTTAATCTACTTGTCTTACAAGAAAGGCTTCAAATAGCTCTTATCCCTCTTTGTTTGTTGCATTTTTTGGTTAACTACTTTTCTTGTAAGAGAGGCGTTGCTTAAGATTGATTTGCTTCACTTTAAATCCTAAAACTTGCCTAGTTTTGAGGTGAGAATTGTTTAACTTGTTTCTTGTTTTATTTCTCAGCTTCATAATCATGTACTTCTTTCCTTGAATTAAGTCACCATCTGCATTTATCAGATTACATCTTTAGCTGAAGTTATACAAGCAACATAACTATTGAGAACTAGCACCACCAAACCATAACCAAGTTGTTCAGCTGAATAAGCAACTCAGATCAACCCTTCTATCTAAAGACATAAATGTCACTTTCCACTAACTACCTCACATACTCAACTTAAATTTTCCTACAACACGCATGGATCTTAAGAGATCTTGCCTCCAAAGCAACTGCCAATTGCTTCCTTCTGCTCCATATCAAGAATTGCAAATTGTGCTATCTATATCCCAAGGAAATTTTCTAAGCATACAAGGGTTATCAAGACTTCGTGACTTTTCTTCTAATACCATCACTAATCATTGTATCACAACTAGATGGCCACAGGGCCATCGCCATTGATCCCATTTCTCCTAGTGGGAACTCTTGGAATCCTCCTCCATGGTCGCAGTCTGATGGATGATATTTCACTAGCCTCAGATGCTGAAAACTCGGCCTTCACTGTGCTATTGGTCGTCCCCGTTGCAGTTCTTCTTCTGGTTTATCAAATCACACAATCATTAGTGCTACCTCTTGCAATTGTTCTGATCATTTACGCAGTAACAAAGATGTTTCTTGGCCCTCTTGTTCTCATACTGGTCATATATTTTTCTAGTATTTATCTACCTTCTTTTGAATTATTTCGAGGAAGTGGTCAAGTATACCATGAAAGAGATAGAGATGAATATGGATGGGGAAGTATACTTCTTTTTGCTGCTTTTCTTTCCCTTCATGGAATGTTTTCTGAAGGATTTAGCCAATGGGGCCTTGTACTAGTGGCTGTGTTGCTCTTTCTCCTGTATAACTTGGTTCATCACATTGATTAATACCTCATTAGAAACTTTATGATTGGTACTTCAATAAAATGTAATTTTTTACTCCTTTCTCATAGCTTTGGATGAAGAAGATTTTGACAGCACCACCTTTCACGTATGTTTAGTAACTAAACAAATTCAGCAGGATTTCTTCACTAAACACTTTTCATGAAAATATGCCTCACACCGTTTATTTTTTTCGGGTTCTTTAATTTCTTGTTCTTTCCTTGAATCGCTATAAAGAACTCGAAGTTAGAAATAAATTTGGTAAATATGGCTTGGCTTTGAGGGGGAAAAAAAGGCAATGTGAAAATTGAGAAGAAAGATTTGTGCTGGAGCATGATAAATTGATGACTAATATCAACTCTACAATTTCATTACAGGTGCTTAATAAACTTTCCCGGCAGAAAAATAAGTGTCAAAAAGGTTGAGACTCGAGAACTCAATGTGCTATTCTGTGAATTTCATTTTCTAATGTTTTCGAGTTGCTCCTCAGCAACTCTTTTTTTTTTTTTTCTTGGTTGACTAGAAATGTATTGTACCAGAAAAAAGTACTGATTATAAATTCTTTCCAGCTCGATGCCTCTATCTTAATTACATGGTAAATAGGAGAACCAAAAGTATTCATAGCACATGTATAACCTCTTAATTTGTTCAACAAAATCTTACACTGCCATTAAATGAAAGACTACTGCAAAGGAAATATACGTTTAAGAAATCAAAGTACTCAAATAATTGAAGAAAAGATCAAAAGAAAGCAAATTTAATTTTTAGGAAGTGATAAGTGATTTATTAATTATAAGATTTTTATCTAGTCTAATTTTGTTGGCTTGTGTTTGCATCTAGGGATCCTAAACGTTGTTTCCGTTTAAGCAAAATGATTGAAATTATTTGGTGCTACCTAAAGTGTTTTGTATAAATATATCCAGTCTTAGAGCAGTGGACGTTATATTTATACTCGCTACTCTACTCTCTGGGCTTCAGCAAGGCATCTCTGCTCAATTCTTGGACTAGAGCTGTTGAGAGCTTCAAAAAAAAAAAAATTTCTAGTAAGGGAAAAATGAAATTTAAAAAGTGAAGAAGAGGAAAGAAGGAATTTGAACTCAAACCTCTAAAAGTTTTGAGGTCTCAATATTAGCCAATAGACCAAGACCTCTTTGGCAAATCAAAACTCATTAATTTGAATATATCTTAAGATGAATTTTTTCCCTAGTTTACAAATCTTAATCAAAGTTCTGCCCTCTAACATTTCCCAATCTTTCTTCGTTTCCTTTTGAACTAGTTTTGAAAAATCCATAATATGAATTTACCTTTTCACCCCTATTTCCTAAGTTTACCTTTTTTAGCTTTTTAAACTATCTGTAATATTTTACTTCAGCTGCTGTTAATGCGTAAGCAATTATGACAAAATTGTCCTTGACAATCAACTCAAACGTTTCCATGTATTCTTCTTACACTCTCTTATTCCTTTCCTATTTTTCCATGATATTAACTACAGTCATTCCCTTACCTATTTGAATAAAATTCACAACAAAATCAGATTTTGCATTAGAAAAATTGAACAAGATTTTTTTTTTGAGAAAAAAGTATCAAAGCACATGAATATGAAACTAGAGAAGAAGGGGACAAAAGAAAAAGGAAAGGAGTAAGATAAATACTGGCGGAATAGCGAGAATCAATTTTTGTTGTCAAGCATCCACACTTTTTTCCTTTTAATTTTTTTCTAGTCGGGGAAATGTGAGATTTAAGTGCTAGAAGGAGGAAAAGGGAATTTGAATCTAAGTTCTCTATTTTAGCTGTTACCCCAAGGCTTGCTCAGCCCTTAAGGATCCAAACTTAAATTTGGTTTTGGTATTCATTCTCTCAACCTTCACTTATCGTTCTGAAAAAAAAAATTCATTCTCTCAACCTAATAAACATGGTTTTTCTGTACAGATTTGGGACCTAGCTGATCTAGGTTTGGATGTTAGAGTAGTTAATGCTTCATGTCTTAAAGACAAAATGCAGGTGATATTGCGAAGAGGCGAAGAGAAGGAGAAAGAACTCTTTGTTATCATCATGTGGATGATCTGATATGCAAGAAATAGCATAATATTTGAAGGAAAGATACTGAAACCCTACATGATAGTTGAATAGGCAAAATCATATTTACTGGAGTTTATCCAAGGCCAAGAAACTAGTAAGATGACTAGCACAAATGAATTCACCAGATGGTAGCATCCACTAGAGTAAGGTTTTTGAAAGGTTAATGTAAATGCAACATAGACTTTAAAGGAAGCAGGAATTGGTGTTCTTGTTAGAGATAGTGAAGGACAACTTATGGCAGCCTTTGCGGAAAGAATTGGTAAAGCTACATCTCCAGAATTTGGTGAGATTGTAGCTATCATCAAAGGTTTGGAATGGGCAAAAGAAGTGGGAATTGAGACTTTAATTCTTGAAAGTGATGCTATTAATGTTGTTTAGAAAATGAATTCGAATGAAGTGGATTTTTTTTTATTTTGACAATCTGTTAGACAAGACCGAATGCTCGTAAAATGTTTCAAGGACGTAAAATCTTCCATGTACGTAGAACTAGAAATTTGCCAACCCATATTTTAGCATAACTTCTCTTGGTTTGGAATGTAGAACTATCGGGTAGGATGACATCCCGTTTCATTAATCAAAGTTGTAATTTATTATTTTTGAACGAATGAAAACTTTGTTTTACTCTCAAAAAAGAAAAAAAAATCTTTGGCTGACGTGGCCTTTTCATAGTGCTTTAATGAATGCCCACCACTAAGATGAGTTTGAATGACCAAAAGAGAACATGTTAGTTTTTTCTCATTAATCCAATGTTTTGAAATTCGAATCAGTGATTGAACTGATAAAGTGGTCAGGTCAAAATTTAACCGGTTTAACCCCAGTTCATTGATTGATTTATTTATTTATTATTTTTAAAAATAAGAAAATAGCAAATAAGCAGAAACGTGTAAAATCAACACAAAAATCCCAAATTTTGTAATATCTTCTGTAGAAGATTTATTGATCTAGTACCTTCTAATTCATTTATGAACAAATAAAATAAAAGAAAAAGTATTTCATAAAAAATAAAGAAACAACAAAATTATGAACAAATCTCTCTAATATCTTAAAATAGACAAAGTCGAGTTTAACTTTCCCAACTCAAAAACAAATCTGATAGGATTTGTGAAATTAACTCCAAAAGAAAGGTAGAAAAATCATGAATATGAAAACCAAAGATAGAAGAAGAAAGGGAAAACAAGTGTGCTTCTTTATCTACCAAGTTCAATTTCATTATCACTTTCACCATCAATAATGTAAAAGAAAAGATAGAAAAGAAGAGAAAAAAGAAAATAAAATAAAAGAGGAGATGAGTGAAACTTGTAGAGCGTTTCCGGAGATAAAGATTCTTGAAGGAAGAGGATTTCTTTAGTTTTAAGTTGGAGTAGTTATTTTGTTTTTAAGTTGGGCCACCTAAAGTTTTTTTTTTTTTTCTCAATTTGAGAAAAAAATGACTGATCAATAATTGTAGTAGCAGACAATTAATTGTAGTTGTTGAGTTTTGATAAAACCCAAAAGTTCAAAAAAGTGGGTAGCCCATAAAAAGGGTCCAAGTCCTAAATCAAAATTCAAAATAGAACTTGATCGGTTTCATTTATTGAATTGATTTTCATTAATTTTTTTAACTTTTCGACTTTCTTGTAGAATTAGATTGATACCATGATTAATTCGCGGTCCAACTGATCGATCCGATCCCATTCTTTTTTTGAAGGATTCGATTCTTAAAACACATCATTAACCATAAGACTATCACGTGAAGTAACAGCAGCTAATCCAGCAACATCGTTACAGGGGCTGGACGAATCAGCTTTGCATATAATCGGCTTCTAGCCGGTTACATGGCCTACGAGTTTCTCTAACGGATTGGAGTGTTTGGTAAGAAATTTGACCCGGCCAGAGCCGAGGCTGTGCCGATTCAGTCAGCTGGCTCCCACTCAATGAAAGTAGACAGGAGCCGGAGAAGTAGAATGGAAGCCGTAGCCACATAATGGGAAGCCAAATAAACCAGATTTATGTCGACGTGGCCAGCCTATTAAAGAGCCATGGGACCCAGATTCCTGGATTGACTATGATGCTAAAGAGTCAATCCTACGGAACTAGCTCGATGGTTCCAACTACCAACTATGATGTTAACGACAATCTTTAAAAAGGGAGTTTAATAATTAGATTCATTCAAGTTCTTGTTATTTGTCTCTTTTCTTCATTATTTTTTTTAGATTTAAATTTAAATTTAAATTAGGTATCATACACCTAATGATAAAAATATATATAATATCAAAGTGTAGAAATTTAATTCAATTAACATTTGTCTTCTTAGTTGTGTTGCAGTGTTTATGATGTTGATCCTTGACTTAATTTCATAATACGACCATACGGTTTATTGTTGAGATATTTGTCTAGAAGAATCCACAAAATTTTATGAACATTCATTTGATAGATTATGTTTCCAGCAGGTGAAAAACTTCAACACTGTGTACTAAAAATAATTTATAAAAGGGTTAATTTCAGAAACCTCCCCCAAGACTCATTCTAACATCAGCTAGCACTTTCAAAATTTCAAAAATCTCACTTACCTTTCCTATCACTATAACGTGACTAGATGTTCCAATTAGAGGTGTTGAAATGACATTCATACCCCCAATATTTTCCTACTTTTTCAAGTAGCAAAAGGTTGAGAAAAAAAATCCTACAAGCTAAAATATCTAACAACAAATAACAAGAATACCATCTAAAATATTTTTCTCCCTCTTTGTTGCAAAAATTTCTATTTTTAATGTCCGTCTTTGCTATAATTGATCATCTGAAATTTTCACTCTAATTTCCGTCTTTGTGGCAAATTTTATGTGTTTCTTTGCTCTTATTCCTCCTTGTTCTGACCAATCTCTTAAAGTTTTTTCCTTTTATAATATTAAAATAGTTTCAAAAGTTACCCTTGTACACAATGGTGTTCTCTAGTTAAGAAACAACTAAATTTATTACTTATTATACTTACATTTCTCGTATTCTAAATTTAATACTCCACCTTATTTGTCTTTTGTTCATATTTGAAAATTCATAAATCAAATTGTATAAGGGTAAAAGTGAAAAGATAATAAATAATCTCTTTCCTCCAAGGGCAACGATGTTACATAAATTGTCATTCAAAGAGAACTATGTGAGATTTTTGAAATTTCAGAGGTACTAGATGATATTAGGATAAACCTCAAGAAAGGATTCTAAAATTAACCCTTTATAAAATAGAGATCAATCATGCTCCTTCAAAAGTCCAACAAGCTTAAGACAAATACAACAACAAACTACACTAGCTTGTTATATAAAGATATTACACGAACGTTCCCAAAACCCAACCTAGTTCACGGTGTCTGGCCTTTTCTGAATTTTTTCTTCTTTGGTTAGAGTGGGAGCAAGAGAAGTAGGGAACGATGAATAGTAGTGATCTAAAATGGGATTAAGATAGGTACGATCAGGTTTGATATAGTTGAGTATGATTGTTATATTTGTTTTACAAATACAGTTATATTTATATATTGAAATAGCATACACTAATAAAATTTATAAGTATAACAAAGTTATACAAGTGTACAATATATTGTGTAAAACAAATATAATAATTGAATCGTTATATGAAAATTCCAACCACAGTTGCCCCAAGTTGGTCTAAAATGAAGCCGAAATGGAAGAAACCTTTTGAAGGCTTTTAATACTCAATTTTCAGTATAGAAGTGCCAGGGACAAGATTAATCTGTAAATCAAACAATTTGAAGGCTTTGTGGTTCAAGGATAGGTTAATTTAGAACCCTGTTAAGCAGATTAAAGACTTAAACTGAAATAAGTTAATCTTTTTCTATGCTGTCACTTTTTTTCTAATTTTTTGCAAATTAATTTTTGTTGGATTGGTCCATAGGGATATAACAGGGACTTTAGAAACCTAGTCTCTATGACACAAATTTGAGAAACAGCAGACCAAACATAGCCTACGATACTGTCTGAAAGACTAGATAGGATTCGTATGTACTTCTCTCGAGAAATGGTAAAGAAGATCATCACTGTATTTGTTAAATCTTCACCTTTTCATGATCTAGTAATAATCATGAAAATAAAAACTCAACAAATTGCTAGCAGTCTGAAACTTAAACCGAAGTTAAAGTTCAAATCTTAGCATATCTAGGTGATCAATATTCCATCTTAAAATGATCCATTTTTAAGCAGCATGATTTTAATGAATGCCGTAGATATTAGTTTAAGTTAATTGGTCCATGTTTGTTCATTAATATGAACCATATGGCACATTTAGGTTGTTCAGACCAAGTATGACCATACTACAAGATTGTTCAATTGTATGAACCACATCACTAGTACTCTTTCACCCGTTATAGTCATTTTCCTTAAATCCCTCCATTCGAAAATGTAAATCCAGACAGCCTAGGAGGTTTATAATTTTAATAGCATGATGAACGATGATGACAATAAACATTACAGCTCATTGTTGGGGTGCAAGAATATTGGCTAAGGAAAAACTAACCTTGGTTAGGCTGGCCTCTCAATGCCTTACTCTGCAGAAGCTCCTAGCTTTCAGCATTGGTTAACAATCTTGGTTCATAGTGGAAGCCATTTGGACCAATGCGCATTGCCACATTTTTGTTCCGAGTTGTGAGCAATATCTTGTTGCCCTTCCTTCCAATTGGAAATGCAACTTGTGGACCAGATATCATTAAGAACGACAAGGCATTTTTTATTTTGCTGAACTCGAAGAAGTTGCTCGACTAGTTCATCATCTCTCCATTTCTAAATCTCCCCTCTTCTGTTCGGGAGAAAACTGACCAAAATCCCTTGCAAGATCTCTCTTGTCTGCCATTTTTGGGATATACCAACCCAAACAAAACTGTTAAAAGGATGCTTCACATTAGGATGATTGTATACCTTTCTTGTCTTGCCTGAGCCTCCCATGCCGTAGATGGAAACAACTCCATAAGAGCCAAGAAATGCATCTTCATTCACCAAGATCTGCACTAGCACGGTTCGAAGACTCGGCCGAGTCGTCACCGTCTCGGTCTAGTCCGAGACGAGACCGCGACGAAATGATGTCGAGATACGTGACTCGCCAAGACGTCACCGTGAAGAGTTGAAACGGCCGAATCTCACCGAGTCATCCCGAATCAACTCGAATTTTTATTATTTTTACTAATTTTTAAATTATTTTTGTTTATCATATTTTTTTACAATTTTTAGAATATTAAATATTTTAAAAATTCGCGTCTCGCCGAGACCGCGATCGATATGCCGAGACCGATGTGGAACGGTCCAGGACACAACCGCAACCGCGACTGCGACTTTGAACCATGCTAGCACCTCAACATAAGGTCTAAATCTAACAAAATCTTCATTATCAGCAACATACGAGTATGTCATCCTCAGTTGTTGCTGCAGAGAACTTATTCCATATTCTTGAAAACGTCGAGTTAGATTAGAGATTCTGGTATTAAGACTTTGAATCTCTAATCCAACTCTGTGACGAATACAATATTCATTCAAAATACAAGCGTATCTTCGAATGACATTCCTAGTGCCTCTTGCGCTCTGTCTTGATGCAAGCTTGAAAGCGTGAGCCTCAAGCACGTTTTCAGCTTCATAAGCTAGATCGCTGCATTGTGAAAGCCATTCTTTAACAATTGCAGCCTCATGTTGCTTTTCATCATTATCTTTTAACAGAGACCGCTTAATCTTTAGCTCTGAATGAAGCTGCTCAGCTTCTTCGGTCAACCCACTTAAGAATGTCCTTCTTCAACCAACAATTTGCCGATGGTTTCGATAAGAAATGATACAATAGGCTCGGCCATTTGTGATTGTTGACGTAAGGATGAAAATGAAAGAGAATTAGACATAATTAGCGTCGCGCGAGGCGCGAGGTTGTCCGGATATTGCACGACGTTGTCCGTTGAAATACGGTGTTGTTGTGATTATAAATATGTAAAAGTAGTATAAAATAAAGTAGTTAAAAACTAAGATTCGAAATAGCTCAGTTTGTACGCACCAAAAACCATCTTTTCTAGCTAGGAAATCAGATCCTAATGAAAACTGAGATTTTTTTTCCTTTCTTACCTTTAGAGTTTGTACACACCAAAAACCAAATTTAATCACAACAAAGCATTTAAATTAGCTTGCAAGCAGTTAAACCCTTCGCACATGGTAATCTAAAGGATGATAATACAATCATAGCTTGCACAACCAAAGTGTAAAACTCTCGCACCGTACATGCAATGATTTAAGACCTATGTAATGACACTCCATCATCCCAAATGTATATATCAATATGGCACGAATCGAGCCACAATTATAACTACTTTCACAAAGTAAGGATACTGCCCCAAAGAATTTAGTGGCAATAAAATTTCTTGTTTCGCTATTTTTAGGACTTTTTATGGAAAAATGTATAGTTAAATGTTAACTCAGAGATTAAGAATTATAAAAGTCAAGAACACTCAGGGAATTATGTTTATTTAGGCTGTCATTCGTTTACTACTTTTCACCAATAGTGTGTCTACAATTGTATATAAAATCAAGTTTTATTCATAGGCAAATGAAATAAATAAGAAATTGGAACATGGTAAGTCAGGAAACCATGGCAACTTCAATAGATAGGTAGATATTATCTTCAAGATCTAAGTAATCAGTGACAATTGCACTAAAAATATATATAAAATTTAAAGTAATATATATATATATAGAGAGAGAGAGAGAGAGATGGAAAAGTGCAAGTATGTTTAATGTGTAAGTAATAGCTTAACGCATCATTATAGATCCCACCAAGTTTTTGGATTGGAACTTGAGCCATGTCATAATACAGCTGCCGAAAGAGGTGGATCAAGGCAAGAGACCACAAAGCTAGCCACATTTGTTGTGGATAATTACTCCATGCTGGGTAGAAATGGAATCCAAGGGTAGGATGGTCAGCAAAAAGACACCAACCAATTGTAGCCAAAAATACGAGCAACCCATCACCGTAAAATGCGTGCGAAATGACCAAAAAAACCCACACACTAATGGTGTTGACAGGGGATGAAAATCACTATGCATTGCTAGGATTCGCACTTTTCTATTGTTAAGATTAGGTACACTGATTCTATTCTTTGCTTTGAGTTTGAGCAATCCCAAATGCGATCAACTTTATTCATTTCTTGCTTCTTAAAATTATGAACTAAGTTTCGAATTTATTCTTAGTTGTTTGTTACAGGTTGTGCATAACTTCTAACGGGTGCTTTTCTATTCTGTGCTGATAATAAACTTTGCAGTGATGTCACGTTGGCCTAATAGGGGAAATGAGAAAAAACAACCAGCATCTTTTGATTCTTTCCCCACCAAAGTCAGTTAAATGTTTAATTCCAGATTTATATTTCGCTCACACCACTGCTTTGTCATTTTGGAAAATAGTAGATTGAAGGGCTACTTCTTTCTTTATTTTCATGCTAGCTATTCCTCTTCATTTGGAAATTCAACCTCTCATTTCATCATGTGTTACTCTCTTCCTCCGCTGTGGACTTCTGCTTTATATGATAATAGATTCTGTTCCTGAATGGTGTTCCCTGATATAATCCAGATCCCCCTCCCCTACTCTAGTCCATGAAAATTTCGCATGCTCAAGTTTCACATGAAGCAAGTAATCAAGTTCATTGAAGATCCGAAATTGTTTAAACTTAATTCATGTTGTCTCTTTGTTTAGTTAATTTTCAGCATTGTTAGTTGATAAATTAGAGTTAGTTTAAGAGTTAGTTGAGTCGTTAAGTTAAGAAAATAAAGCCAGGTCATGTTGACCAATGACAAGGCTGAATTAGGATTTTAAGAAAGTAGTAATTTGTTTCCAAATTTGAGTAGATTTCTTAAGACTTATAAAGGCTATAAATAGGGCCTTATACCAACGTTATTTTGATAGATTAATACGATTGAAAATTTTCAGCAAACACACGTGTGTTTCGCAACTCTCTTGTCTAAGAGACCTTCAATTGAATACTTTTAGAATTATTCTTAAGTGTTTTTTGACTTATCAACCAATAAACCATAATTGGTTGTCACGTGATCTATCAAAAATATTGGTTCACTATCTTGTTAAGTTGTGAGTTGAGATTAAATTCAAGATTTGCAATTTCGTGGGTTAGAAAGGCCAAGAGTTTCCGCAACTCCAACTTAGTTATTCATCTAGATCAGGGGCTTTGCGGGATACAAGTTCTTCCAATTGCGGTTGGATTCATATCATTCCCTCATTCCTTTTCTCCACGCATATGCCCAGTGGTCTAAAAATTCAAAATCAGGCCCCTAATATGCATCAACAAACCTTTTGTTATCATCCTGGTCATAATGTTTCAAGTATTTATCTACCTTCTCTTGGATTTTTCCAAGAGAGCGGTCCAGTATACCGTGAGAGAGGCAGAGATGAATATGGATGGAGATGTGTATTGCTTTTTGCTGTATTTCTTGCCAGCCCTTCATGGCATGTTTTCTGAAGGATACTTAAGAGTAGTAGCTGTAATGTTATTTCTCGTGTATAAGTTACCAATCTTAATCACATTGATTCTTGGTACCTCATTTGAACTTTTTGAGTAGTGCTCCCAACAAAATGTATTTTCTGGACTCCTTTCTAATAGCTTTGGATGCAAATAATTCTGACAGCACCATCTTTCATGCATGTTTAGTAACAAAAGAAATTCAACAATATTCCTTTACTTGAAGTTTTTTATGGAAGTATGCATCAAATATTTTTGATTTTATCGAGTTCATCTCATTTCTTGTTCTTTCCTTGAATTAATCATATAAAAAACTAGTAGAAGTTAGAAATATATTTTGTTAATGTGGCTTGGAATTTGACTGAAAATTGTGAAGAAAGATTTTATGCTGGATCATGATAAACAGATCACAATTATCAACTCTCCATGAAAGCTGCCTAATAAACTTTCCCGCCAGAAAAATAATTGCTAAGAAAGTTGACAATGAGCTCTATGCTATGGATTTCATCTTCTCATGTTTAGGAGTAGCTGTTTAGCAACTTTAAAAAAAAGAAAGAAAAATCTTGTCCGACTAGAAATATATTGTACCATATGAACTGATAGTAAATGTTTTCCATTTCGATCCCTCTATTTTAATTACATAATAAATAGGAGAACCAAAGGAATTCATGGCACATGTATATAACCTCTAAGTTTGTTGAACAAAATCTTACACTGGCATTAACTGAAAGACTAATCCCAACAGAAAAAATTTATGAAATTAAAGTATTCAATTAAATGAAAAAAAAAGATTAAAAGAAAGCAAATTTGGTCTTTAGTAGGTGCTAATTTATTCTTGATTATAAGATGTTTCTTTATACTATATAAAATGAGTTGTGGTCAAAAGAAGTTTTCAATTTCAATCGCATGGATAGGGGCTTTCTGGAAATGTGGAATGTTATGTAATTTTTTTAAACCTTTTGGTACAACTGAGGACAGCATGTGTTTGGGTATGTTGACTAAAATGCTCTTATTTTTATACATTTAAAGCTTTGATTTATGGAGACAACTGGGTATTTATGGAATGTGTAATTACTTTGCTACAACTCATGTAAGTTTATGCATTGGTGTAATTGCTAAAATGGTATTATAGATACATTTAATTGAAGTGTGGCTTTTAAAACAAAGATAACTGTTTGAGGATATTCGTTTGTCTGAAATAACTTATGTCTAATCACTTGCACAACTCCCAACAATGTTAAAGCTCAGGTCGGAAACAACCCATTTCTCTGCCATTTACATCTCAATTTAACAGCCATAAATGTGGGTATGTTAATGAATTAATGTTTGAGCATCGGTTTCCGGGATTGGATTTTTTTTTTTGTTGCCTTTTTACTCAGCATTCAAGCATGGTCTTCAGTTGCAGCTATTCGTGGTGGTTCAGCTTGTGGTGAGTTTTGAACCTTAATTTTGTTGTTTATATGGGTGGTTCTTCTGGTGTGTAGCAGCAGTGTTAGCTCATATCCTTAAATTTGAGATTGTGGTTGTTCGTAAATCTGCAAAATCTTTGTAGGTGTCTTAATTTTGTTCCTTTCAGGTTATAAAGGCACCATACCGCCGCTACAAAGTCTCAAATTGCCTATAGTACAAACATTTGAATGCACCAAACCTAATCTCAAAATCCACCGAACTTAAACATTTAATCTACTGTATTACTATTTGTTTTGTTTGATCACATCTACTTTCTTTTGTTTCTAATGGAACTTGACTTGCTGTGTTTAGCAGTTGCTGTGGTGAAGAGAAGGATCAGAGGATGAAGTGATACTGCAAACGAACATGGACAAAGGCAATAACCATGATGGCGTTAGGATCTGATGGTTCTACAAAGTTTACCACTACCTAGCTGTTAAGAATCTCACCCAATGACTACTTGTTTTGCTCTTTGTATTTCTTCTTAATTTCAAAGATTGGGGGCCTATTGTTAGTTGAGCTGTGAAAAAGGAAAAAAAATTTGTAAACTACATATGTTGAGAATGGGGGAATTTAATTATTTGGTGAACTGTTAAGACATTGAAACATATAGGAAAGCAAAGGGTTTTGCTAGATTTGTCACGCTTTCATTAAAGAAGGAGACTCTTGTGGGTGTCCCAGATTCCTAGGTATTTCTTCATACTTGATTCTTCTGACCTTTAGGACTTCATAAGTACGATGCGCGGACAAATACTCATGCTTAGAGGTGTCAAAATGGGTGACTTAGGCGGGTTTAGGTTGGGTAAAATGGATAATGGGTAAAAGTGAGTCAACTCATTTATACCTATTTAATTAGATGGGTATAAATGAGTAAGTCAAAAAATGAATTGGGTAACCCAATTACCCATTTATAACCCATTTATTTTAACTTTTTGTAAACTCATTAAAATTCATTTTTGCAAACTAAGTTATCAATTTATACCACTCTTTGTACCCGTCATTAATTTTAAATATTTATTTATAATGTTCAATACACTTAATTACCAATTTTTTTTCATTTATACTCTATGTCACAAAATTACCTATTATTTAATAATTGAATAATAAGAATATAAAATTTTGAACTAAGTACTATAAAAATTAATATAAAACTTAATCCAAAAATTTTGAACCCCTAAATTTTTTTTCATATATAAATTTAAATTTTCATTTTAGAAAGATAAGAAAATAGGCTAAAATTTATCATAAATTAGTAATGCTGAAAAATGAGCAAGTTAACAAACTAAGAGAAAAGAAAATAATAAGATAAAACCAACAAATAATAATAATAATAATAATAATAATAATAACAATAATAATAATGAAATAAAAGTAGTTAACATCATGACAAAATGAAAATTTTGAAAAAAAAAATGGGTGGGGGAAAAGAAGAGACTTGGGGGGAAGAGAATTCTAAATGGGTTAATTGGATTTGATGGGTTACCCAATAATACCCATTTAGTATTATTGGGTAACCTATTTATACCCATATACAAAAATTTAAGATACCCATACCCATTTATTCATGGGCGGGTATGGGTAAATTTAATTAAGTGAGTTGATTTGCCACCTCTACTCATGCTATATACTGATGTTGAACACATTTTACATAAAAGCATCAGATTCTAGCTTCTTTAGAGTTGGACAATAAATTCCAAACTTGTTTTGTCATATTTGATGACTGTTTCTTTGCAAAATATACTATTATTTGTTCAATGAAAAATCTTTTTCAACTACAGTCACCAAACACCCGCGCAATGTGCGGGCACTCACCCCTTAGTATCTAACCTAAATTTGTTGCCTTTGTTGCATTCTAGTCATCCAAACCTTTTTTCTTTTAAGCAAATTATTTAAAAACAATTTGGTGCTACCAAAAGTCTTTTTTTCTATAAATAAATCTGAATTGAATGTGGAGGCTATCAAAACCATAGTTATTAAACCCAACCCGTCTTCTGGTTGAACTTGTTGGCCTAGTGACCTAAGCATCACGCTAAGTTGCATCTCTAGTTGATCAGACAAGGAGTTGATCCGATTAAATCTGGTCAAATCCATTTGACCCGCTGGCTCATTTGAGAACTAGTTCGGTTTTCAAATTGACCTCTTTTTAATACAATTAGAATAACTTTTAGTGTATAATTTTTGTTATATTAGCAGGTTTAGATCAGACCATATAATATGAATTTAAATTTGAAATTTAAATCATGCACATGTGACATTCATCCAAAAATGTTAATATAAAAAAATCACTATACTGTTAGTGTATAAAAAATTAATGCATACAATTATGGAGTCTTTATTGTTGAAACAAAATGTATATATATTTTTGGTAAGACTTGTACATTGGATCTTCATTTAAATGTGCATAAGACTTTGCCACTTGCTTACTTTTTATTTGATAACTGAATAATTTTTAAATAAACTTATTTACTTTTTGTCATAGATTAATCCTTTTAATTTTCAAAATGGCAATATTTGAGTAGTTGGAAAATTATTTTATTTTTAAATAAAAAATAAAATAAAATAAAATAATGATGCTATGTCTTTAAAACCAAGTGACACATTTTTATTTTATATTTGACTATATTATTTTTTATGTAAAAGTATAATAAAATGAAATTAAATCTTGTATTAATATTTATATGTTCATTATATATCTTTCTGAGTGGTATCTAAAAGCACTTTATTAGATATTTTACGTATATTAAAATTATTATTTTATATTTATAAATATTAAATTAATGTCCACAGGTTGACCCAACCAGTGACGTCGTTGACCTTATCTCTGTGCCACGTTCCTTGTCGCCCGAGTTTAATAACCACGGTCAAATTTGTATTCACTTCTCTGGGCTTCAGCCAGGCCGATCTCTCGGCCAATTCTTGGACTAGAAGGCTATAACTTTTCAGCCTTGACTCTGCCTCACGAGGTCAGAATATAAGCCAATTATTTGATCTTACACCAACCGCAAATTTGAGAAACAGCCAGCCAACATCATTTTCTGTTTCTCCTTTTCAGCTCAAGCCATTGCTTCTTCATTTTGGGAACAGTCAACTGAATTAGGGGCTACTGCTTTGGGTATTTTCCTGCCAACTGTTCCTCTTCCTTTGGAAATTCAACCTCTCATGTCTTCATATGTTAAAACTGTTCCCCTGCTATGGACTTGCTGCCTAATATAATGATCAAAATCTAGAATATAATTGCTCCCATATACACTTTTGTTCCTGCATGGTGTACCCTGTTTTCTCTCCTCCAGGCACAAGCTCAGTTGCCTATAAAAGCCCAGAAATCAAGCTCCTAATATGTATCACCAAACAAGATTCACATATGCCAAGACAGGATGTTATAACATCCTTTCACTTCCCTTGATATATTGCAAAAAAACCAGCCTGCATGACTTGATCAAGCCCCTGATCTTTATCAACAAGCAAGATTCCAATATGTCAAAGTGTGTCATGCAACCCTTTCCCTGTCCCTGACATTAGTAATTACTAATAGTTTCTATAAAACTATTAGCTAGTAGTATGGCAAAGCTCCTCATGCTTTAGGCTCAGGTTAATAGAAACGAGTCATCTGATAGATGTTAAGACAGAACTATTCTGTCCAGTCAACTTTGTCTCCCCTCAGAACTTATCAGGAAGCTTGAAAAGTTCTTTGCAACATTTTTTTTTATGATAATCCTATTGAAATTCCATATAACGTGCTCAAATTGGTCAAACAACCTCAAATTCAAGAATCTTCCATGTGGAAAAAGTCTGCCAATTTTGCAAAACTTCTGTGCCTTGGAAAAGTGAAGTACACCTGGGAATGCTCCAGGTAATTAACGGCTCAAACATTTGGTCTATGAATATTTCCAAATGCTCTGATTCTTTCAATACTTGTGACATATATTGCAAGCAAGCTTCCTTCCAGTTCTCTTACCAGATACAATTATCGGCGGAAGAAGCAGTAATTGATGTTAATTGTTTGGAAACATACTGAGCCTCTGTAGTTTTCCAAACATTTTGAAATTGTAAGCAGGGCATCACCCTGCCATTTGGAGACAAGAAGAACAATGGAAGACCATATTAGCATCTAATAGTAAAATACAACTCCAAAGATGCATAAAACTGAAAATAATAGCAAAACCACAATAGTATACTTTTTATAACAACTTTACTGCCCAAAAATCTTAAATCCAACCGGGAAAAGAAGTTATCAAACAACTCAGACTCTGGCTCGTGCTGTATTGTAATATATACATCTAGAAAACTAAGTCAGGATTGTAGTTCAGTATAATATCATTATTTCTCAGCCTTTTATGCCAGAAGATAAACACCATCTGCTTGTGTATCATCACCAGACCTGCGCTTCCTTCAGTGATAACCAAGTGGTGCTGGAGCCTTCCTCAGCTCATGTCCTTGATAATGAATGTCCTGCGTCAAAATCCAATCCAAAATCAAGCATCAAGAAAAGGCCTAACACTGCCCTGCAGGCAACAAAATCTGACGAGCATGACTATAACGGATCATGAAATAACACAATTCTGAGTGCCCTTACCGATGCAAAGTGGTTAACATCGCGGTGATGAGCCTCATCAGCCCTGACAACCATAACAACATCGCGCAAAGTCGAATCAGGAGGCATGCGCCAGTAATCAATAGCAATAGCAGGAGCAGGAACATTTTCAATGGTGCCCTTATCCAATTCCTTGAGGAATTCAGTATAGGAATGAATTGCTTCCTCTTCCAAGTACCCCACGATGCGATGAGCCAATTTGGGTGAGAGAATGTATGTTAAAAAGTATGCGTTGAAGAAAACTCCCTGGACCGCGAAAACGAGTGCACGTTCGTACCATCTTGGTTTTGAAACCTCCATGAAGGTCATGAGGTGCATCCTTTCATTCTCGGCTTCTTCAAGTAAAGCCTTGATCCAGCCTCCACTATGTTCAAATCGCCTCAATGACTTGCAGTGAAGCAGCATCCCTCCAACCATGCCGGGGACTGCTGCCACAGTTTCCAACATCATTGCTCGACATCCATACCTCCTCTGTTTCAATTTGCAACAAGTTAGGTCCAACTCTGAGATTATTGCAGGTCCCTACTGCCTAATGTCTTGATCCTTTTTTTTTTCCTTTTTTTTCCCTTTTATCCTTTTCAATTTCTTTGTTTGTTTTATGGTAGACCATCAAGAAACAATCAAGCAATTTGCACGTAATTGTTACCACTGCAACTCTGAACTATCAATTGTATGCCATTTGACTTGGACAATTGCAACTGATTAACATGCCATCAATTCAAAATTCTGGTTTTTGAAGATCCAATCGCCCAACAATTATGACACTTTATGACACACACACACTCTTTATGTATTTCTTCATTTTTTTCTACGTTGTGAAAGATATACAAAATGTCCCTTAGAAAAATATATGAGAATAACGAAATATATTTCCTTTTTCTTCTAATCTTTTTTTTCTCTTAGTTCAATAAGGGAATTAGATCTAGATTAGCAATTGAGATTTACAAATTTCTTGGAACAGTTAAGAGAAAAATAAGAAAATCAAGCTAAAAAAATTCAAAAATTTATCAGAAAATACCTGAAAGAATAAATCGGTGGGCCACCTAAGGGTCTTGACGGTCCAAAGTGCAAACTTGTCCAAGAATGTCACTGGCACATGTTTTTTCTCCAGATCTATTGTCAGGTCTGCCTTGTAGGTCTCCCAGGGCTTCATACAAATATTATTTTCAATCAAAAATCAAAATAAATCCAACATAAAAAACCCAAAGAACAAAAATATAAAAAAAAAGTCAAATTCATCCCTTGTTAACATTTTTTTTTTGGCTCATACATACCCTAAAGCAATTCCAGCTCCACTCAGAACCATCTTCTTTGGTAACTTTAGGCGGCTCAACACCCCAATAACTCACAACCTCCTTATTCCCATTTCCACCGTCACCCGCCGCGGCCGTGGCACCACCAGCTGCACCACTTTTCACCGCCTTCACCTCCTCCTCATCCTCCACCTTCTTATCACCCAAAGCCAACGTGCTCGCCTGGCGTGAACCAATTCCTCCATACCCAAACCACGCCACCATCACGTTCTCCGACGGCTTAGCTGGATTGCCATGCAAGAAACCCGTGGCTCCACATGCAAAAAGTTTCCCCAAGCTGGTGTCGTGCGGACCCATGGCTGCACCGGAAAAATAACGCGGCCCCATGTGGCCGATCACCGACCGGGCAACCCTTGTTGCACCACGGCTCATCATCTTTCTTTCAAGAGAGAAAGAAGAACAAGATTTCTTGATGTTTTTAAGGTTTACGAGATCTTTGGAAAGAAATTTTTGAGGCGCAGAATTTTCTTGTTTTTTCCCCCCTTGTGTGATGAAGGGGGATTTTATAGTATGGTTTTATGGGTCACGTGCATGAGTTGGTTTATGGTAATTTGTATGGCGGTGGAAAATGGTATTATTATTTTGTTGCTATTATTGTTTTCTTTTTCTCCTTTTTGTCTGTGGAAAATGACCATATATTTAATTGTCTACCCTCTTTGACTATAGTCTAGAGATGCAACAAAGGACTAAATTGCCTAGAAGGTTTTGAGGATTAACATATGTATATCATCACAAAGAGGGTTTGGTAAAGGTCAAAATGGTCTTTTAATTTATGATGACCAAAACTTCTAAAACTTCTCTCTAGAAATGTATCATAATATGAGATCAATTTTGACTTTGGATACTAGTAAAATCTGTCCCCTAAAAAGGAGAAAAGAGAAGAAAATAATAAAATAATAATAATAAAAAAAGAAATCTCGTGAAACTCTCCGTGTATCTAATGTTGTCTAACAATGTACATTGGACACTTGAGAGTCCTCTCGTGTTGAATTTTTTTGAAAATATAAAACTAGATTTGGAAAAGCTTATGTACGAGTGTTTATAATCAAATGATAAATTATACGGAAATTAGGGTGTATTAATGAGTTGACATGAATTGGGGCACTCATTAAAAAGTTTCTACTTTGAATTTGAACAAAAAAATATATTTGCGTGAGAATATAACCTAGTTGAAATGCAAAGTTAATCAAATCAATATCATGGACCTTTTTTTTTAATGCATTTGGAATTTGGACCAAAGAAAGAGTAAATATCTTAAACATAGAAGGTGGGCTTTTTTTGTTATCATCTTAATCCGTAACTTAATTTGACTAGAATATTCAAAAAAGATAAGCTGGGGAGAATTTAGGAATATTCCGAAGTTTCTAGGAGAGCAAGAAATGTTTCTTTAATAATAAAAGCTCAAAAGAATGCCGATTCAGTTTTTCTTGGGGAGCAAGTTGGGGAAGGTTGCGTGAGGCCCAAGAGTTGGTTCGAAGCGTTGAACCTGTCATAATTCTTTAACAGAAAGAAAAAAGGAAAATAATGAAAACAACCTGTAATTATCCAACTAGGCAATATTAATTACTAATTATGCAAATAAGCAAGTAACGTGTCTGAGCCTGCAACTACTGGGTCCCAAGGGCCTATGTGCTAAGTGATGGCTCAAAATATACCACATCCTCTGGGGAACATTTTAAAAAAATGACATTTGAAATATATATATCTTAAAAAATGTCCAGTACAGATCCTTATTTATTTATTGTGTTTGTGCTTTCAAACTAATTTTTTCCCTTTTTTTATTTTTAAGATTAAAGTAATGGGATATAAAATGTTCGATGTATTCAATTAGGTATCTTCGTCCTCCGCTAGATTTATGTTTCTTTGGTCAAATTTAACTTTATGCTAATTTTTTTTTTATCAATTTTTAAGATTAAAGTAATGGGATATTAAATGATTGGTGTGGTGTATTCAATTAGGTTTCTTCATCCCCCGTCGGATTTATATTTCTTTGGTCAAATTTAACTTTATGTTGAAATTTATTGAAATTATCACATAGTGGTGTTTATTTATGTTATTTTTCTGGCTTGAAGGGAGATACCTTGTAATCACAAGAAATTTATGTCGATCCAAACTACCTACTAGACTGGACTAGCAAGTGCAAGTCTAGTAATTGGTCTCTGACCAGTCTAGTATTATCAATTAGACAAAGAAATATCTAACTAGTAGGATTGAAAATAAACCAATCCATTCGATACTCGAACCGATTTTGATTTGGTAAGAGTTCGTTCAAAATTGGTTTGCTAATTAGTCAAGTTAAATTTGAAAAGCATTATACATTTAATAGCATTCAAATTCGATAAAAAGTTCGGTCAAATTCAGTTCAACAAATAAATAAGTCAAATTTGAACAAAATTTTAAATTTATTAAAATAATCAAGTATGTTTAAACACTATGGTGTTTGGCTTAATTAGTCTCATTTGTAGCCCTGCCAACTAGAGAGATGAGACTTCAAGTTTTACAAGAAAGAGAGAAAGGGGAGAGTTTGAGAGTTGAAACACGGATATCAATGTTGTCATATTGACTAAATTAGGTCTTAGGTTTTTCACGAGGAATTGTTGATTTACTTTCAAGTATCAAAACTATTTTGGGCAAATACTCCGTTTCAAATTTCTCTATCTAGTATTTATAGCATTAAATGGGGTTTTCCATTTTCTCTGATTAGACATTGCACCAAATTGAGGCCTTGCTGATTCAAGAAATAAGTAGACATGGGACATCTGAAGAACCAAGTAGACGAATTTAAGAATTCTTATTATACATTCAAAGAAAATTCTTTCAATAGGTTAGAGTTTTGGTGTAATTAACCCAAAAAAAGTTTGCCCTCTACCCGATCGAACTCTTGGCTATTCAATTGATCAACAATCTAATCCGCGACTATTTATTGCTCAATCAATATTTTGAGAAAGAAATAAGTGAATCTAAGTTTACATCCTTTCATCCAAATATGTCAACTCAATACTCTTGAATTTATGGAATTCAATAATTCCATGTACTTAATTTTTATGTTCTTCTTTAGAGTGTTAAAGTTTAAGGAGATTCTAAATCTTGTAAAGAGAAAGGGACAAAGAGGACTTGAGAGTAGAATTAGAAAAGTTATCATCATCCAATTATCCAATTGCAGTTGCTATCAATACTGAGTTGAATTTTTTTAAGACAATGCACCTTTGCTTAGAAACATTTCAAAAAAAAAATTGGATTGTTGCTCTTTTTATAATTTTTTTGAGTTTTTTGAAAATATTTCTTAAACACAATTTTTAACTATCTTTTTATATTATATCCATCACATCTTAAGAAAGTGTTAAGAGTTTACTTCTAAAAAATACAATCCAAACTTTATGTACCCCACTTTGTAGAAGGGTTATTAGTCAAATATACATGACAAGTAGGAAAATTTCTGTCCAAAAGGCATGCATTGTGCACCTCACCACTAGAACAGCTAAAACCAAATACGCAATAGGCAAGGAGGCATTACAGGATAACTAACAGGACAGCAACGTTTACTTGAATATCAATCATCATTATCAGACACCTAGACTAGGACACTCATTCTTGATGAACAGTGTAACACTGTCTAAATAAGTTGTAACTCCTTTTTAATTATTTGCATAATCTTACAATATAATTATGATATAATATTTTGTTACGATTCGTTCGTGTGAGTACCATACATAATAATTGCATGTCTTTTACAAAATTTTACAAGTAGTTCACGTAGACTTACAAGTTGTTCAAAGTGTGTTATATTATTCGTGAACAGTTGTAATGACAACTGTTCCTATCCTACTACCCATACTGCTGCACTGCTTAACAAGTGTCAAATCTTAACTTTACATTCGACTGTAAGGAAGATTCTTCCACTTTACTATAGGAAAACAGCAGATATAGCCCTCACATTTGAACTTGTACTTTTTAATTCCTTACTTTTAAAGCAACAGGAATGTATCTCTTATATTTTAATTTGTACATTTTTAATGCCTCACTTTTAAAATGACGACCTTAGTCCCTCCCCCTTACATACACAAAAATATACCATTTTCATCCCAAAAATCAATTTTGATAAAATTTTCACTTGAAATAACAAAAACCAATATGCCAAAATATTGTTATTGTATGTGTAAAATCATGAAAAAAATCACAAAAACTAGCACTATTACCATTTGAAGCTAATTGCAGTAGGAATTGCCTTAGTTTATGTGCAACATTTAGACAAAAACTTCAAAATATTTAAAAACAAAAGAAAATAGGTTAGAAAACTCTTGAAAATCACTCAAAATTTGTTATTGTGAAGAAATTTTCTTGTTGTGCCTTGAAAACACCTCAAATAAATTTTAAATACTAAATTAAATATTTTACCTTTGCTTAGTTTAAAGGGATTATTTCAGAAACCACCGCTGAAATTAGTTTCTAACTATTTCACTAGCCTCTCTCTAGGTTTCAAAAATTACACTAACCTTCCTTGAGATTAATTATCTTGTAACATTTAACTCCATTCAATATTTTAAAAGTACTATTAGGAGAGAGAAAATAATATGATTTCATCATTGCTCTCATCTACTACATTATTTAATTAATTTAATATCAACCCACACATTAAAGAAAAACACTAAAATTTGTTGTTCAGCATTAGGGATCAAATCATGTATAATATTAAAAAATAGTATATCAATTTATAATTTTCACTTGATACAAGAACCAAATTACTTCCTTCAGTTATATGTCATTGTTAAACATGATCAACAACAAATAATTAAAAAATTTGCAACCAAATATTACACAGAACAAACTTTAACATCATAACTATTCTTGTCAGCATATTAAGGTTAGTTATTGAGATTTTATGTTATTAATCGCTCTTTGTAATATTTTGGTTACAAATTTTTTTGATTATTTGTTGTTAATCATGTTTGACAATGGGTTTGTAATTGAAAAGAGTAATTTAGATTTTACATTAAGTGAAATATATAGAATGATATACTATTTTTGTTTCCATATGTCATTTATTCCTTGATGATAAACAACAAATTTTAGTGTTTTCTTTAATGTTTGGGTTGATATTAGATTAATTAAACAATTTAGTAGATGAGGGGCAATGGTGGAATCATATCATCTTCTCTCTCCTAATATCATTTTTTAATTATTGGTTAGACCTAGATATTATAAGACAATAAACTTCAAGGGAGGTTAGTGTAGTTTTTAAAACCTGAAGGGTAGCCAGTGAAATAGTCATAAACCTAAGGGGAGCTTTTTGAAATTATCCCTAGTTTACACTTGATCTTAAGAACTTTCAATTCTTAAAATAATAATCTAGAATTTGTAGAACAAATTTAGGTATCTCCATAATATTTTTTTTTTTAACTTAGGTTCAATATAGATCAAAATTAGAATTGTAGATGCAAATATAACTAAAATAGAATGGGGATGAAAATGGTGCATTTCACATATGTAAAGAATCAAATTATTCCATTTTTCAAAAAATGTACCATTTTAAAACTGAGAGATAAAAAATTATAAAGGCTTGAACATTGTAGAGAAGTTATTGGGTTATACACATTAAAAGTTTCATATGCAAGATTAAAAGATATTCATGTAGAGGCTTGAACGATAAGTTTTTAAAATTTATAATTTAATTTGTGAAACAAATTAAACCTAAAAAATTTATTATGTAAATGAGAGTAATTCTTCTAAAACAAGAGTAGTATTAGAAAATAGAAACTAAATTCTTTTCAAAATTGATAGGCATTTTCTACAGGAACTGGAACACCTAATTTGTTTATATATAATCTCATACTCATAATTTAATCTTGAAAGACATAGTACCAATTCAAATTATGTGAGATTTTAGTAAAAACCTAGAGAGAGAAAGTGGAGAAAATTCGGCCTAAGAAAGAGAGCAAAAATCCTCTCTCTCTCTCTCTCTCTCTCTCTATTCTATTTGGTAAAACTATATAGGTTCTCACAAATTAGGGTCTTCTTCTTCTATTCTTCTATCAACTTGTGCATGGTGAGAACTTGGTACAAGGTTAACACTTCACTAGTTTAAGCAAATCTAGCCAGAGAAGTTTCTTACACAGAGGCTTGTATGGATGACTATTAGAAGTTGGATTCATGGATAATTTTAAGTAGATAGCTTGTACTTCACAAATCATCTGTTGCAAATTAAGAAGATCTCCGGCCTTTAAATGTAATCTTCTTAACTACTTCTAATCATGTAGAATTTAAACAAAGTAAATTTATTTGAAGGAACCAAAAATTTTAGATTGTGTATATTTGCTTGATTTCTTGCAATATGATGATTATTCGTCATAAATACCATACTTATCTACTTTATATGCATATTTTTGTGTACCAGCATGCATAACTAGTCTACAATGTTACATGATTGCATGGATGTGTTAATAAAGATTTTTTGTAAATGAATAAATACATGGAAAATAAGTCTCAGTGGTCCTTGAACTTTTAGTCCTCCAACAATTAGAAGTAAACTTTTGATCCCCGATCTATCAGAAGTGCAAAATATTGGTCATTCCATCAATTCCATCGGTTAAGAATGACAGAAAACAACCTCACATGTGATGCACGACGAATTAGCAGGGGCATTCTCGTTTGCCCATGAGATTCTACCGAAAATTCCAACGAGGAGAACGAGAAGAAGAAGCGGAATCATCACCACCATCGTCGAACTAAGAAGATGATTGTCATCCATAGAAGATGTGCACCATTTGCCTAGACCACATAGATTTGAAACTCAAGGTGAGGTAGCTTTCCAGGTGCACTCATGTATTCCACTGAGATTGCCTAGATAAATGGTCGATTTCAGTTAGGTTACTTGCCCACTCAATAGATCTTTGTTGCTGTCGCCACCAATCTCAACAGATGCGCTCTTGCCACTACCACCGGAGATCCACCTCTAGCCCCACTCCAGAACAATGCTTCCTTAATTACCAGTTGACTTTCTTTATTTCCTTTTTATTTTTTTGGGAAATTTTAAACCTCTATTTCTTAGACGTCATCCACACATGGAAAGACAAGGTAGTTTTAGATCTGTAACTAATTGTTACTGATATGACTTAGTACTAGGCCCCCATTTTTCCTTTTTCTCCCTATTCAAAATATCTTCATTTTTCTGGTTTTTCTTCTTCACTATAATTTTTTGGCAAAAAAGTTCCGGTGCCAACCATTAGTGAACCCATTATAGAGGAATCATTCAAAGGGATTATTGAAGAAAAAGAGGAACCAAAAACCTTTAATGAAACCATTAGCCAAGACACGTGTGAAGGAATTGCATAAGGAATAGATGAAGCGAAATCCGTCAGCTCACCTAATAGTTGTTGTATGTCTAATGGAATTGACAATGATATGATGAAAGCAAGACCTTGGTTCTTCATAAAATTTCAGTCTATTTCATTTCTGCTGGTACTCATGATTGCTTGTATATCAATCTAGGGCATTGATTCTCCTTTGATGGAGTCATCATCCATCAATCTCTAACATCTTGAAATCCTTAAAGCTTCCTGAACCATCACAACTTCTTGTTTTGGCAAAAGCCAATTTAAATGGGCTTGGTGAGATTGAAGCAGCTTTCATTTGACTCAATTTCCCATCTTTTTTTTATGGCAACGATAACGTATCTACAACCTAATCTATCCTAATCTAGAGGGAGGGAAACCTAAAGAGGTCATGTATAAAAAGAGATTTCGATTTCCCATCTGTCCCTATTGATTAAAAATATTGGCAGAGTAGATGATATTCATGAGTCTAACTGATCTGCAAAGTGGCGTGTTGGTTTCTAGCTTTTAGGGTGGACTAAAATGCCCTTCATATTTCCTCATGCATCACACGTAATAATGGTTTCCATCACTCATAACTGTTGAACTTGATAGAAAGACCAATAATTTACACTTTTGATTAGAGCTGTTAAACGAACCGAGCTGTTCGGTAGTTCAGTTTATTTCGATTCGTTCGTGTTCGTGAAAGACTCGTTCGAAACCTTAAACAAATCGAGTTGGAATGAACTTTTTGGTTCGATTAATAATCGAGCGAACACGAGCATGTTCGCAAGTTTTAATGAACGTTCGCGAACATGGACATAATTATCATTTGACAAATTTTAGGGTTAATTTTATGGTTGGATTTTATATTTGGAGGACAAATTGCTTTGTTTTATTTGTTGTTTTTACGTTAATGTTAGTTATATAGTTAATGAATAATAGAATTTAGTCACTTAGTGTTTTAATTATTTTTTAGAATGATTAATGATTTGCATGGCATATTTAAGGCTTAAAATAATTTGGATTCGAGCATTTCGAGCATGTTCGCGAACAACTCGTTTATATTAAATGAGCCGAACACGAACTCGAACTCGAACACGAACTTTGCTTAACGAGTCGAACACGAACACATGTTTGGAGTTCGAAAATTAACGAACGAACACAAACGTTGTTCGAATTGCTTAATTAACAGAGCTCAAACATGAGATACTCGGTTCGATTCAACTCGTTTACAGCTCTACGTTTTGATAGACCAAAGGCCAAAAGTTTACTTTTAATTGTTAGAGGGTCAAAAGTTCATCCGATTAAAAGTTGGAGGGCTACTGAGACTTTTTTCCCTAAATACATCGACCATAACAAACCATTCTTGGGCTTCAATCATAGTGTCCGTCTTTAAGAAAGAAAATGAAAGTGATGCATGCATGGGTATATTAGTAAATAAGAACGTAATTTATATTTAATGCCCAACGTACTTACATAAATACAAGAGTTATTGATTGACTAGTTTGACGCTGTAATTACTTACATACAAATCTTGCCAAGACAATCTAGTCTTAAAATTGATTATCATTGTATTTCACATTTTAATTACTAAATAGTATTGCCAAAAGTTTTTAGTCCCAACATTGATTGCATTGAATTTCAATTTCTATCTGCTAAATGATATTGCCCCAACCAGGGCTTATGTAGTAACATATATAGGTAGGCATGTCAATGGGTTGGATTTTATCCAAATTCAATTCAAACCTAATATATTTGGAAAGAGTTTGAATTTAATTCATCAATTCTAGATCCTACCTAAACCCAATCCCTGTAAGAGAGTCATGGATTTGGGTAGGGTTTGGTTTTGGATGATCCAAACACAAATCCAAATCCAAATCCAAACAAGACACTACCCAGACCCACTTATAAAAAATATATATAAAGTAAATTTATAAATTAACCTAATATTGTATGTCATAGTTACTAATACAAATGTTTTCAAGAAAAAGAGAAAAAATAAAAACAAGTAAATGAAAGATTGAATGTAGATGTAGATGAATCTTTGAAAATAAATAGTTTTAGTTGATAATAGTTCTTTCTTTGAGTTTATAATATTAAATTCAACATCTTGAATGCTAATTTTATTTTTTGAAAATAAAAATTGGATGACATTTATGTTATTTTTTAACTCTATATATTTTCAAAATATTTTTACTTTAGTTCTTCAGTGTATGTTCAGAAAAATATCCACGAATACCAAAACCTATGAGGATCCAGGTCTAGATTTACTTTTTCAAACCAATAAGGGTTTGGATTTGGGTCTGGACCTAACAAAATTTAATTGGTTTAGAACTGGATCAAAGGGATGCAACTCAAACCTTGTCTATTGACATGTCTATATATAGGGATGCAAAATATGTATCAATTTGCAAAAGCAACATGTTTCTTTAGAACATCTTCATATTTTCACAAGGGATTTTGTTGCCCCAACCCGGAAATTTTGCTATTAATCTATCTCAAAATTTTCTCCCAATTGTCTTGAGCAACTTGGTGTCAATTGTTTTGGAACAAAGGCATTAGAGATCACAATTTTGCAGCTAGTTTAGTGGTATTAAATCTAAATGTTGGTTTATAGGGGTACATAATCTCCTTGGTTTGTTACAAAAGCAGCGGAGGAACCAAAAGGCAACAAAGCAGGTGTTTTTACCAAGAGATATATTGACTAAGCGGCGTTCTTGTTTCTGTTTAATTGGTTTCATGCTTTTGCTTGCTTATTGTACTCGATGCGTACATGATGCGTTGCTTTTCCAAGTCCGGGTCCTCTCTCTCTCTTTTTTTTTTTTTTTACTTTTAAGAGACTTGTAGATACATGTTGAGATTACCTGCCTATGCAGGAGAATTCAAATGACCATAAACAATAAAGATAAGAGAAGGCTGCGATTATGGACTGGGGCAAAATTGAACGAGTCATCTCTCGTAAGTTAGCCTCAGCTTCGTGAAGGTGAAGGTTGTTAAAAGTCAAGACATCCGTTCGTCTATAAATTTGTTGAAATTGCAACAATTGGATGGGAATGTCATCTACTCTAGAAACATTTCTCCCCCGCAAGGTATTAGTATCTATTGTTAAAGAATGGGATACTGCGGCTATTAAGCATTAAGTTCACCAACAGAAATGTTCAATTCAATTCGGTTAATCATATTGTCCTCTTGGGTTACACGCAATAGCACTAAATAAATATACAATCTATCACCCCTCCCCCCATCCCCACTAAAAGAAAAAGAATAATAATAATAATAATAATACTTCATAAATAAATAATTATAAAAAAAGCAAAATTCTGTGTACCTATTTTAGAACTTTTCAGCGGTTTAGATCACGGAAGAAATAGAGCTGCTTTAATATATAATCATTGAACAAAGTGTAGCTTTCACAACCAAATAGCAGACTGATTATCCATGTACATTTGGAATATCACGATCAAAAACAGAATATGAAGGACAGATAGTACTGCTTCTTTACCAAGATAGAGTAACAAGTGAAGGTTGTGTGGTGTACAAGGAATATGAGGTGAGTTACAGTCTTCTGATGCATCAAAACATTTCACATAGAATTGGGGATGAGAAAATGATATAATAACTAGTGCATGTTTGGCATTCAAAACAAAAGCTTTGTTTCAGAGGTTCATCCTGGAGAATTGGGTTGGCTACCATTAGCAAATGTCAAGTTTCCAAGTTGCTACAGTTTTTATTATCAAAAGATATTTGTAATTTTTTTTTCCCAAAAGAACAAAGAAATCTGCTTGCCAATTATGGAAGCAACAAACCAGGAGACAGGTGAGGTAACAAACTCTACCAAATATGAGCTGAAAAACGGTGAGAACGAGGGAGAGAGAGTGAATCCAACAATACCAATGGGAGCTGATGTTAGTGGCTGCTTTCTATTATTGATTGCATAGAAAAGTAATAGTTTTAATATAAATGGACTTACAAGAATATTGAGTGAGAGTAGACAACGGAAGCTTGATAGATGCAAAACCTTGAATCTTCTTTATTGAATATAAAAAGTAGAGATGATTGAATACAAAGGAGTGGTTGAACTTGAAAAGGATGATTACAAAGTAGGGAGATTTTAACTGATCTATGGTCGATGATTTCGCTGATGCCTTTCTTCTGAATTTTGATTCTATTTATAGAGGCTCGGGAGTTCTCATTTCATCTTCATTTGAATTTCATTTGTCTTTTGGGTCGACACTTTATTTGTGGCCGACATCTTTTTCAAAAGTCATTTGGATCTTGTCCGCATGGTCCTCCGAAAGGATCGAAAGTAGATTCGGATGATTCTGCTGACTCGTCAATTTTGTTGGTTTCTTCTTTCTTATCCTGCTTTTGCAAATAGTCCAAATATTCTTTGAGTAGTCTTGGATCTTGAATCATCTTTTTCATCAGAAAGTCATTTGAACTTGCCTCGGATACCATCTCGGTATCTTTTTCTTTTTCTTTCTTTATTGGAGTAGTGGTTGGAGTTGGTGTCATAGTGGTTGGAGTTGGTGGAGAAGTTGTTGTAGTAGGTATTGTAGTAGTTGGAGTAGTTAGCTGTTTTGTCCATTTGAGTTTGTCTCCTGTGGTTAGAAATCTGATGACGTTAACTTGATCTCCAAATTCTTGATTGAATCCTGTCCACCATTTAATTTTGAATTCTCTGACCAATGACATTGGAAGTGATTTTTCTAACTCTTGATGAATTTTGAAACTCCAGCAAAAGATCCATGGAACTTTGAACTCCATATGAAATAAAATTGGTCTTGTATATTCTTCCCCCTTTGCTCTTTTTAGGTATGTCTGAAATCCCATGAGCACGTTTGGAGGTAGAATTTCTGGTTGAGGTCCAAACCATTTCCACCAATGATTGAACCAAATTGGAAATTCTCTACTGCAACTTTCTTTAAATATGAAGAACCAGGAATGATTGAATGGTCTAAAAAGGAAAGCACGATACCATGCCATTTTGTAATCTTGATATGTAAATCCATCTGGAATGAATCTTACTGAAAAGGATTTTTTAGAATAAAGAGAAGTCCATTCATTGGGAGAACAAACTTTCTTTATTATACATTTTGAATGGCTGACTATATTTGGATTTTTTCTATCTGGAATAGGAAATATTTCTATAGATTGAGTATCTGTAAGAATTAATTCGTAGTAATCCAAATTTTTTGAGGGATCATCTGGTTGCCAAAAATATTTCTGAGGAAAGATTCTTTGGGTAATTTGATTGAGTGTAGAGTATAGAGGTATTTCTTGAAATCTGGTTAGAGTAATATGTTGAGTAAATGGCTTGGTAAAATAGGTATTTTCATTGGATTTTTCTGAAGGTTTTGGAATTTGTTGTAAAGGTTTTATTTGAGAAGGAGTAGGAGTACAGGCAGCTTGACTATATGTCAGTGCTGGGAAGTCCTGTAATATTTGAAATCTATTTTGGGTTACAGGAGTTAGACTCATCTCATAATCTTGAGGAGTCTTTGGACTGGAATTCCCTGCTTTTGAATCCATATTCCTGCAATATTAATAAACAATATCTTTAAGCTGGTCAGATAATTGCTTATTTTGTTCTTTGTAGTACTGAATAAATTCTTCATTTCTTTCAACTCTTCTCAGGACTTGAATGCGGATAGTATTTCGCTGAATCTCTCTTTGAATAAGAAAAGCTCTTTCTTGTGAGGTAATTGTAGCATAAGGGCTTTTTTGGATGTATATGGTATCATGTTTGGGAATTTGATAGGCTGGAATACTTTGCCTACCCTGGCTAGTTTGAACAAAATATTGATATCCTCGGGATTGGATAGCCTTTTCTTTGTTTTGAAGTTTGGGAGAATCTCTCTGAGCTCTCAAATAATTGGTATATTCTCGATCTGTTCTTTGCTTCCTCATTTCTTGATCCATGTCCTTGTAAAAATTCTCTAGTAAGAAAATCTGGTAATGAATTATTTTCTCCTTTGATGAATTCTATTTCAAAATAAAAAACAGATAAAATAGCTTGCCATCTAGCAAATATTTGTTTTGAAACTATATTTTGAACATCTTTTTGTAAAATCTCTTTTGCAGATTTACAATCTATTCTGATTAAAAATTTCTTATTGTATAAATCATCCTGAAATTTTGATATACATAAGACTATTGATAAAATTTCTTTTTTAATTGTTGAATAATTCTTTTGAGGATCTGACCATGTTCCTGAATGGAATCTAACTAATTCTTCTTTTGACTCTTCTAATTTTTGTTTTAATATCCCCCCATATCCTAATTCTGATGCATCTGTTTCAACTATCATGAATGCTTTAGGATGTGGTAAACATAAACATGGTAATGATTTAATTTTTTCTTTTAGATATTTTATTTTTTGAGTATGTTCATCTGTCCATGGTTTTGGATTCTTTTTTAATCTATTAAATAATATAGAGCATTCTTGTCTTAATTTGGGAAAGAAATCTGCTATATAATTTAAGCATCCTAAAAATCTTTGTAATTGATTTTTATCTTTTATTTCATCTGGAAATTTAGTAGTAAATTCTAAAGCTCTATTGATTGGTTTTATTGTTCCTTGATATATATCATGTCCTAAAAATCTTATTTTTGTTTGAAATAATTTCATTTTTGGGGCAGAAACTACTAATCCATTTTTCTTGACTGTTTTTAAAAATATATTCAAATGTTTAAAATGTTGTTCTAATGATTCAGAAAATATTAACACATCATCTATATAAACAATACTGAAGGAACTATAAGGATTAAAAATGTCATTCATTATATTTTGAAATTCTGATGGTGCATTTTTTAATCCAAATGGCATTACATTCCATTCATAATGTCCAAAGGGTGTTGTGAATGCTGTTTTATATCTATCTTTTGGTATTATTAGTATTTGCCAGTATCCTGATTTTAAATCAAATTTTGAAAATATCTTTGCTTTAAATAATCTATTGAGCAAATCTTTTTTATTGGGAATTGGATACCTAATCCATTGCAATACTTTATTTAATGGTTTATAATTTATTACTAGTCTTGGAACTCCTCTTTCTTTTTCAGCTTGATTCATTACATAAAAAGCAGCACAACTCCATGGTGATTTTGAAGGGGTTATTAATTTCTTATCTATTAAAGCTTTTATTTCTTTTTTACAAAATTCTAATAATTCAAAATTCATTTGTATTGGTCTAGCTTTAGTTGGAATATTTTTTTCATCAAATCCTGCTTCATAGGGTAATTCTACCATATGTTGTTTTCTATCCCAAAAAGCATTAGGAATATCAGCACATATTTCCTTTTGTAATAATTTTTCTATTTCTAAAATTATTTTTTGTATTCTTTCTTCTTTTAATTGTTCTTCAATTCTTAAATAAGATTTTTCTTCTTTTATATAATTTATTTGTTGTTGTACTTTAGTAATACTATTTATCGTTTTATAAATAGAAGATGTTTGTAATATCTGTAATTCTCTTTGTCTTATTGGAGTTAAGAATTTAAAAATAATAGTTTTTCCCATTATATTTATTGAAATTCCTTCATGGTTTACTGCAAATGGGTAAATTTGAATTAAAAAAGGTGTTCCTAATATGATATCATGATTTATATTTTTTACGATTATAAAATTATGTCTTATACAATATTCATTATTACATATTGATCCTTTTGTAAATTTATATTTTACTTGTAAATTTTCTTCATTTGCTGCCATCAATGTTTCATTTGTTCTTTCACAATATTTAGTAGGAATTATTCCTTCTTTAATACAACTTGAATCAGCTCCACTATCTATTAGAGCTACATGTGTTTCTTTGAAATCTTCTACAGTAATGGTTACTAAAGCATACCATTTTTGAAATGTCATTTTTTCTATTGTATTTAAATATTGATCTTCATCTACTGGTTTTTCAGATATACATATTTCTTCTGTTTTGGAATTAGAAGTTGATGGTTGATTATTTATTAAGGTTATTTTTGCTTCTATTTCTAAATCTTTTGTTTTTAATTCTATAATCTCTTGTTGTAATTGTTTTATCTGTATTTTAAGATTATTGATTTCTGTTTGAAGATCTTTAGTTGTTTCTTTTTTCATTATATTTATATTTGGATATTTATCTATTAATTTTGAAATACTAAAAGGTTCTATTATCTTTGGCATTTTGTCTTCTTGAATAATTAGACTTTTTAATCTTTCTAAATATTCTTTCTTAGCTACTGGATCTTCAATTTTTTCTATTATGTCTAATAAGAATTCTTTATCTTCTTTTTTAGTTATAACATTTATATATTTTGGAATACAATTACAATTTTCTTCACTTTCTGAACTAGGTATATCATCATAATAATCGTCTTCAGAACTTTGATCTTTTTCATTTATTAATAGGTTTATTAATTTATTTTTAATTTCTTCTTCATTAACACAGATTTCTGTAATTTTTTCCCTTAATCTACATTTGTTTGCTTTATGTCCTATTTTTCCACATTTGTAACAAACTATTTTTCTTTTAATAAATTTTCTCTTTCTTTCTGATTTATCTTCTTTAGGTCTTTTATATTTTATTTTCTTAGTATATTTTTTAATTTTCTTTTTGTATGCTGATGGTGATTTTATTCTTTTTATTCCAAATGCATCACAAAATGATCCTACTTCTTTTGTTTTAGAACCATATTTTATTTGTAATCTTAATTCTGAACATAACATTAATCCTTCTTTTTTGACAAATGCAAATAATTGTCCAAAAGTAATATTTTCAAATGAAATTACATCTGTTCCCATTTTTTTTTGTAAACTATCCATTATTCTTTGTGAAAATAAACTTGGTAATCCTGTTATGAATCTTTCTTTCCAGAATGAAGCATTACAATCTGGTCTTCGTAATACATTTGTTAAAAACATATCTTTATACCATCTAAAGTCTGATAATGTAGGACATCTTAAATTTGTTAAAAATGTTTTATTACAATTTAATTCTTCTTTTGGATTCCCTATGAAATACATTACTATTGTTACTATTAAAAATTCTGCAGCATCTGATTGTATCTGAATATTTCCTTGATCATCTTCAGTTTCTTGGGTATGTTCTAATATTGATAATTTATCTTGTAATGTTAAGGCATTATCCCACCAATTTTTTAATTGTCCAGTGAATCTTGAGACTAATAATGTTGCAATATTTCTTTCTTGAATATTTTTGATTTTATAAGCTAGTCTGGCCATTCCCATTTCTTGTAAGTTATTTAACACTTCATATTCAGCTTTGCCATCTATATTCCATTCATAAATTGAATCTCCATCATATTTTGTGGTACGAAATTTAGATCTTTCTTCATATTGAATATCTGGAGGACTTGGTCTTGGATAATAATTTTTTGAACTTACCATTTTCCAATCTTTGTTATTATTGTTATAAATTCTTTTTCTTCTTATTCTATTTATTTGATCATCTTGTTCTTCAAATTGGTTTTCTATAGGTAATACTAAATTTTCTCCTAGATCTGAACTTATTGATTCTTCTTCTGAGTTTTCGGATTCTTCAGTTGAATTTTCTTTTATAATTTTGTCTAAAGTATTTATTTTGGGTGTTGAAGGTTTTATTTCCATAATATTTTGTAATGCATGTGATATTTTATTTAATAAATTGTCTGTATTATTTATTTTCTGATTATTGATATTTTGTATTAAATCTTTTTCCTTTTCTCTTGTCAAACTTCTAGGTTGGAAATGAGGTGCTGAAATATCATTGGGGAATTTTAAATCTGGTTTCTTTAATGTATCTATTTTTGTATTTAATACTTCCATATGCTGAGATATTGTATGTAAGATTTGATTTGTATAATTATTCTGTTGATAAATTTTTTTAATATCTTCTAAATTTACTGAATTATTATTTGTACTTGATTCAGCTTCTCTTCCCTTTTTAAAAGGTGAAACAATTACTTCTCCTTGTCCTATATTTATTTTTACTTCTTGTAATGGAGGATGTATGGATGTTATTATTTGTTCGTCTTTTAATTTCCATTTTTTATATAAATTAGTTTGGACATTTATTTGAGATGTATTATATATATCATTTATTCCTAATTTTGACATATAAAATGTTAGCCATGTAAAGAAAGGAAAATCAAATTTTTTCTTATCTAATTCATTTTTCCATTCTATAATTAATTTGTTCTTATATTCAGATTCTAATTGAAAGAACCAAATTCTTTTTTCTGTATTTTCCTCATCTTCAAAATCTTCTTGCAAATATTTATGATTTATTATATATGGTTTATTTATTACATTTATTTCTCCTCTCATTTGTGACTGGGTTGGAGAATATTCTGATTGAGTCTGATTTATAACTTCTGGAATAGGAGTTTTATATTTAAAATTTGAGGTACTTTCTAAGGGAAAATTAATTTCAGTAGATTCATAATTTGAATGTCTAGCTGGTAACCATGAATAACTTGAACTAGGTCTTTCTCTTAATGAAGCAAATCTTATTAAAGTATTTCCATCAGGTTTTTCTATAATATCTTCTGCAGTAGTTTGTTCTATATTTCTTGCTATTTGTGGATTTTTTATTTCAAATTCACTAGGTATAGTTATCTCATTCCATTTTAATCTTTTTGGAGTATAGGTTGTAGGTCTATCTGCGTCTACTTGTAATAAAGTTGTTTCTTCTTTAAGAGTGGGAGTCATTATAAATTTTGGATTTAGATGTGAAGATAAAGGTCTATAATATATTCTATATATTATTGCAAAATTCTTTGTATGTTTTTCAAATTTATTTCCTTGTAAATGTATATCTAGTATTACTGAATTAAGAATATGTGGGTCTGTTAAGTCTATTGAAAAATTTGGAGCACAGTTAAAATATATGGGTCCATTACAAACATTTGTTTGAATCATAGAGAGTAAAGAAGTTTTATATCTTTTGAGTCTTGTATCTCTTAATGCTAAATATATTGGAGCATCTACTCCTAGATGGAATAAAGGTTTTACAGAAATTTGTATTAAACCTATATGAATATATCGATATCCTTTACTTAAATATTTTTGAATTGTACTATTATTTAGTAATGGTATTGATTGATATTCTTCTTGAATAGATATTGTTTCTTCATGTGTTTTAACTGATAAAGCTGTTTTGAAATCTAAAGGGCCTATTCTATAAATATGTTATATTTTTTCTTCTGGAATAGTCCAATCTGAATTATTTATAGGCATATGATATTCATGACTTTGTACTATATTAGCTTGCTTTGAATTAGATCCTATTTTAAACTGTCTAAGAAATGCAGCCATGTTTTATATTTAATTAAATTTTTACTTAAACTGGAACAACCGAGCACTATGCCTGGAACATCCTAACCTGGACTTACCAACGGTCTTACAAGGCATCAAGTCTTACCAACGATTTTAGTAAAAGTTTAATAAAATAGATAAACATAAATGCATGAATTAGCCAAATTGAAATAGAAACGTAATTCAAATAAAGTAATAAATTCAAAGTTAGAACTTTTCAGCGGTTTAGATCACGGAAGAAATAGAGCTGCTTTAATATATAATCATCGAACAAAGTGTAGCTTTCACAACCAAATAGCAGACTGATTATCCATGTACATTTGGAATATCACGATCAAAAATGGAATATGAAGGACAGATAGTACTGCTTCTTTACCAAGATAGAGTAACAAGTGAAGGTTGTGTGGTGTACAAGGAATATGAGGTGAGTTACAGTCTTCTGATGCATCAAAACATTTCACATAGAATTGGGGATGAGAAAATGATATAATAACTAGTGCATGTTTGGCATTCAAAACAAAAGCTTTGTTTCAGAGGTTCATCCTGGAGAATTGGGTTGGCTACCATTAGCAAATGTCAAGTTGCCAAGTTGCTACAGTTTTTATTATCAAAAGATATTTGTAATTTTTTTTTCCCAAAAGAACAAAGAAATCTGCTTGCCAATTATGGAAGCAACAAACCAGGAGACAGGTGAGGTAACAAACTCTACCAAATATGAGCTGAAAAACGGTGAGAACGAGGGAGAGAGAGTGAATCTAACAATACCAATGGGAGCTGATGTTAGTGAAAGCAGTAGCAATGCTATTGTTACAGCTGCTGCTGCAATTTCTGCAACTCCCCTTGCGAAAGAAGGTTATGCTAATGGTGCATCCTCACGGGTGAGAGCCCCACCTCCCTTCTTGCTCAAGGTTTATGACATAGTGAAGAACCCTGAGACAGATTCCATTATATCCTGGAGTTCCAGTGGCACCAGCTTCGTTGTGTGGGATCCTCACAGGTTTGCTGCTGAGGTTCTTGGAAAATACTTCAGGCACAACAACTTTTCGAGCTTCATTTGCCAACTCAACACATACGTGAGTATCCTTCAATCATACCACTTGCTTTGTCTCCTGTTTTCCCATCTTCATGTAGACTTCTTTAATTATTTTAATAATGTTTTGCCTAGTGTATGTGACTTTTGCGAATTGTTTCCTTTTGAAGTGGCACTTTTTACTGTTATATTAAGAGTTCTCACTCTTCTTATGTGCACTGTAGTACATAAGTTGCAAATCAAAGCAAGAAAACTTGAATACCAAATGAACTTGCCTACCAGTATTAGTATAGATGTATGTGAGTTATCATATTCTGCATATCTTCTAAAATCTCCTCTTTGCTCTTGCCGCGTGATCTGATATAATAGTTCTTTCTTTGTCAATCTGTTTTTCCTTTACTGACATGGGATGAATAACTAGAATTTTGACATTAGAAAAGATTGAGACATAACTGATTTGTGCTGTTATGAGATTTTAGGGGTTCATAAAGATCAATTGGGATAGATTGGAATTCCAGAATGCGTGGTTTCAAAAAGGGAAGAAGAGTTGGCTAAAGAAAATTAAGAGAAGAATTCAAGGAACTCAAATAGCACATCTACGTAAGCCATTAGAAACTGAAAGACAATTGAGTTTGTCTGGAGAGCAAAAGAAATTTGAAAGTCTAATGCAAGAACATGATGCGTTGAAGGTGGAAACGATGAAGCTGAAAGACATGGAAGCAAATTTAGTGAAAGAAACAGAAATCCTTGAGAAACAAGCCCAATGTATTACATCCAAGCGACAAAATATGCTGAAGTATATGATCCATGAAGTTCTGATAAGAAAAAAAGAGCTGCAGAGCAATGATGCTGCAAATGATCAAGGATCAGGTGGACGACAAAGCATTGAGAGCTCAGTAGAGCTCCTAGAAGAAGGCGGAACATCTCATGGAAGCCGGAAAAACTCTCCTAGGGCACAATCAGGTACGGGAAAGACATTTTCAAATGTTGACTTGAGCACTGCTGTTCAGGAGGAGGAGGATTGTACTGTTTCCATGGGAAAATTTTCTGATTTCTATACAGCAGTATACTCATCGCTAGAGAAGCAGCTAATGGATGATATAAGCTGTGAGAATGTGCCTGAAGAAGAAAGAGAAAATCTTCAGCAAAATGATGTCATCCCTTTGGAGGATTTGATTGAAGGACCGGCAGATTGGAATGAGTTTGCTAAAGGGATAGGTAACAAAGCCAAGAGTTAGGAGTTCAAGAGTTGATTTTACTGGTATTACCTGGACTTGTAATTTCTTTTGCACAATTGAGATATCAGTTTCTCTTAATCACATTTATCAGCTATTCTATGTCAGGTACCTCATCATGGTGTTTCACGGGATTGCCATAGCTCTTGCAAAACCAGTTCAGGAGCAATTCCCTCTATGAATATCAGATGATGTCCAACTTTTATTCTATCTTTCTTTTTCTTTTTTTCTTTGTCCATCAGACTATTTCAACTCATTCACTACTGACTTTGTCAGACTTCTTGAGACTTATATTACTTCAATGTGTTTTAAAGGTAAAAGATGTCTTGATCAATTGAACTACATTTCTTTCTAGTTTGTTTGGATGCCTTGCTACTGCAAAGGTTTGAACTCAGCAACGACCTCTAAACATGGTTTCAGAGTGCCTTTTATTTGGAACAAATTTGCTTCCATTAGTCTGTTTACAATCTGGTCTGGGTTTTATTTTTCACCACAATAACACCAGTAAATGAAACCAGAACTTTACTTCAAGTGTTAAAGCTACTAAGCTTGCACTTGTCCTATGCGGAAAGAGGTATTGCACTGTAATTATCACTTATTCTCTTTGGAGGAACTAAGTTGTTTTGAATTGAGAAATCCTCATGTTTCTATCTGTTGCTTTACTGCTATTGTAAAAGCTCCCATTTGACAAACAAGGAAATGTTCCAAATGCAAGGTTTATTCCCTACTGCAGTAAACATTCTGAAACAAGATTTTCTGGGAAATGGGCCAAATTCTCAAGTTAACTGTGATTATCTCTCATTATCAATTAGGAATGGAGGTAATCACTGTAAATGGATAAATGATTTTATCTCTTTTCCTATACAGAAATGGTTGTTAATCTTCCGCAGTTTTTTCTGTCACACTAACAGAAGTTGTACTCATTTGCCAAAACAAATAACAGGAGTTTCACTTATCATCCTTCCTCCTTGTCTTAATTGTATATCGATGTGCCTTGGATTATGAAAAAGACAACCAATTCATCCTTAAAACTAAATAATGATTAGATGGATCAAATTTCATACCATATGTCTCCTTTCTTTTCTTCAATTTGTTTCCCCTCAGATTCCAAAATGCTTCAATCTTGTAATTACATCAAAGTTAATTTACATGACACGTTAAGGAACAAGGCTGGTTATGGCACAAAACTTAGCTACATCCTAGTCGCCTGTTTTCGAATGATACTTGGAAAGGAAAGCAAAGTAGACGAGGTAGATTGCTGATCTATATAAGTCTAGAGTACACTAATGCAGCTTCTATTAACAACTCATTTCGAAGTACAAGGACACCAGAAACATGCTTTAAAAATGATGTTGTCCTCCCCCTACTTTGATTCTTAGGTGAACAATCAAGGCCACTCAAATATGGAGATAAAAATCAGATTGTGCTTTGTTTACGAAATAAGTTGCAAGAGGAATATATTCTTGGTGAATAAGGCAGTAATAGAACAGTATTAGACTCGTTCTTGCTAAGGTTGGTAATTGAAAGATAGTGGATTGAAAGTCATGATTTCACCAGAGAAGGACTAACCTTTTTGATGGAATTTTACTTAAGAACAGCCACTGCATGTAGGGGCAGTTTGTTTAGCCCATCTAAACATCTTTAAACTTAAAACGGTCTTGACTACTACCTCATGGAATGCAAAACAACTCGTCAAGATACAATGGAAGTACGTGGTGGAGGAATAGCCGGAAATGGTGGGATTGTTAGGCCATCTTCGCTACCCTCCAAGCAGGCCTCAGAGAAGATGGAATTCATGAAGGGAGTGCGTGGTTTCACTCCGCCCCCCTTCTTGACGAAGACCTTTCAAATGGTGGAGGATACAGAGACAAACAACATGATTTCTTGGAATTCTGAAGGTACCAGCCTAATAGTCCTGGACCATCTCAAAATTGCTGCAGAGGTTCTACCAAAATATTTCAAGCACAACAATTTCTCAAGCTTCATCTACCAACTCAACAACTATGTGATTTTATGCATTTTAGATTAGTACATACCTTTTAGAGTAAATCCTTTTTTATAGCATGGATATCGTATTCTTTAGATAATTTTTTTATCATCATTAGAAAGTCTCTGCAAGAATTTGTTATGTCTATCACAACTCATGAACCTAGGTAAATGCCTTTTTCCTGTACTTATGCTTACTACTTTTGCTCATGCTTTGTGTTTGCAGTTTGAATGTCAAATAAATTCCTCGTTGAGACTCGAATTCAACAGCAATTGGGATCCTCCCCCACTAATTTCTGATTGTTTGCTTTCTAAACTTAATAGGGATTCAGGAAGATTGGACTGAGGCAATATGAATACGAGAATAAATGGTTTCAGAGAAGGCAGGAACATTTGCTAATGAACATTAGAAGGCGAAATGATGAAGGTCCAACAACCAGGAAAAGACGAGGATCGAGGGAACAACACGTAACGGCTGCAAGGCCTTCAATGGAGGCAGAGCTGGAAATTTTTGAGGATCACATGAATACACTGAAGAAAGACATCACAAGATCAAAATATAATATGGGGAAACTTGAGAGTAGCATAGCCACCTTCAAGAAAAATATGAAAAGAATGGAGGCTAAGTCAAAAGCATTGATCAAGGTCTTAGCCAGAATATTCAGCCCCGCCTTAGTTGAGAAGATAATTTAGTGTGTGGAGGAAGAACCAGAACTTGAAATCCTTCAGACCATGAAAAGAAGAAGAGTGATTCTACCACAAAGCTCTAAAACCACAACAAAGTCCACGGATGATGAAGCTTGTGGCATGGACCAAGATGATCAGGAGGCAAACACTTCAATGGCAGAATCAAAAAAAACTGCTGATCAGAAACTATGGAAGAAGTTCATGGGAGATGATTCAGTTAGCGAGGATGAGTCGGAGCAACAACTGTTGAAGCAACACTCGAGGACTGATATGGGATTCGATGATTTGATGGTATCCAAGATTATGAATGCCAAGGAGCCTAATTTGGACGTGGAGGATGAAGTTGCTGTTGACCTCTGGACGTGATTATTGTTTCGCAATCGTGTGATCTTCTTGCCTTGCTTTCTATTTTCCGTCTCACAGTTGACTTACTTTTCAAGTTGTTGAATCGTTAAACAAAGCTTCATCAATGTTCTGCAGGGTTTCACTTGGTGCAGCATCAAGAAGAGGAGAGAGAGCAGCTGCTAGAAGATTTGATACAACAGAATTCTCTGCTTCTTTTGGCTACTTTTATTTGCAAGGTGTACATTTGATATTTGTAGATTGGGGTATCGCTGTTTCGACCTGTGTTTGCAGCTTTTATTTGGAGACATTTACTGGTTTGTAAAACTAATTAGTTACGTTGGAAAACATCTGTAGTGATATAATGCTAGCTACTATTATTTTTTAGTGTAATCAGCAGGTATTGATGCTTGCTACTGCTAAATTTGAAAAATTCTGAGTCTCAAATTCTTTCAATCAGCAGAGATGGCTATCTAGTACTTATTATTACTGGATGATGTCGATGCTTGATGCTTCTAATCTTGTGCAGTTTTGAATCTGAAGTTTTTTTTTAGGTTATTATTTCAAGCAAAAGGCTGGTTTTGGGGCCTTTTTGGCTGATAAGGTATATATTGCATCAAAATTTTTGTATGTTTCGAAAATGTACAATACACAAAACAGTAATCCCAGCAGAGTGATAGATAGTATTTGGGTATTACGTGTAAGTCCCCCTACCCCTAAAAAAACTTGGAGTAAGTGGGAAAGTGGGATTGCTAAGAAGTCATCCTCTTCCAGCATGAAAAGATTAGTTAGGCACAGACACTAGACAGACACATAGAAATTGAAGAAAAAGTTAAGTCTGTTCGTTGGTTGGTGGGCTGGTGGTAACATGGGGTTCTTAAAGCTTTGGAGACAAAAGATGAGAGAGTATCTCTATTCTAATCAAATGATGCATAAGAACAGCCATCTACTTCAGGTTCTTGAGAAATTGTTCATTAGTGATGTCAAATCCCCCCTTTTTTGGTCAAGTACTAGGCTTCATAGACTGGTTGATCTTATCCTCCATATTCAATATGGGATGAGAAGTGGCATACTATATCTTTACCTCATGCCTCCCCCCCCACACACTCACACAGAGATTTGCTAAATTTTTTAGGAAGGGCTGCATAGGTCCAAAATTTGTTGACTTTGGACGAGAAAACTGAAAGTGTTAATTCATCTGTTTTAGAATTTGTCAGTAGCACCAAATTAAGGTTCTTTCTTTTTCAAGAAAATCAATTCGTATAAAGCAAAGCCCCAATGACTAGCTTTTGGTGGAGATCATAGGAGGTATATTGAGGGGTTCTAAGTAGAATTTCTCCATACAAAAAAAAATGTCGATTTTGTCAAAAGTGAGATTAATTTCTGCTTAATCATTTGGTTTTTCCTCAAGTTTTTTGAGGAAAAATGACAACTCAGCTCACATATAATTTGTAAATTAATGTTAACCTTTGCTGTACATTAGCAAGCATTCATGTTATCATTACTTTATATGTGATTCTGTTGAAGATTTCGTCATATAAATCATAGGTGCACTTTGACCCCACTAACAACTAGGTCATCTTTGTCTTCCTTACCCTGAAATTTGATCTCGTAATTAATTCCACATAATGCAAAATTAGTTTATGATTACATTCTTGAATTGATGAAACAATTGTTGCTTTGAAAGAATAAGTATCATCATCTTTTACATCATTTATCCATCAAAAAAACTTGGAAACTAGAGGGAAGGTTGGTGTAATTTACCCTTCTAATTAAGATTTATGCAATTCTTGGCCAAATGATTTATGCTAGTATATCTTTAGAGAAAATTCCCTATATCACTAACAACAGATTTTCACTCTACCTTTCACTTTTCTCACTTTTCACTTTTCTAAAGTAAAAAGAAGAATCAAATACATAAAATCAATCCAACTAATTCACTTATAATTAAACTCGAGTAGTGGATATAAACAAGCAAATCTAGGTTGGCAATTGGCAACCTTAAACCAAAATTCTATCGACCCCATCATTTTAAATTAGGGCCTTTTTTTAAATAAAAAAAAACCCTTTTCACAATAATTGTAAGATGATTCTTCGTTTCTTGAATTTTTCTTTTTATTTGTTTTTTTGAGAACAAAAGACAGGGTACCATGACCATCTATGGAGATTCGAGACAAATATTAAAGTTGATGAAAGTTACACACAACTGACCTCGTGGGGTTGAGGGAATCACATGATCCCCTCACGTGACTGATAATTTTTATTGATGAATGAATGTACTCAAAACAGCGCGTGAGTGCCACCTTATGCATGATTCTATAACCTAAGGAGGAACGGCCTACAAAAATAACATCCTGCACGCTCACCACCGTAAAGGACTGGGCGGATCCGAGTTTACCGCCGTGGAAAAGGTTGGAGAATAAATTCAAAATTGTTCCATCAATGAGGTAGAATAGCATTTTTAAAAAGCTTAGTGATTGAGTTTTGACTTGGAAGAGCCTAAATCACTTAGCTTTCTCAAATTTAACATCATCACGTTTGACTTGAGATGATTAGTTTTTGTTATTTTTCATGAAAATTTACGCCCTCATTCGAATAGCGTTTCGAATCATCTGTCTCATCTTTGCTTAATTGCCACTGTGTATTGTATTGCTAGACTTATTTCCTAATAAAATTTTAAGAGTTATTGATTGCTGGATTTATTCACAATAAGATCCTAAAAGTTATTAGTCAATATACATAGTAATTAAACAAGGACAGGACAGACGGAACAGAGACAAAATCCGGAATAAATAATTTGAAGCACTCAAATAGGAGTTGTGTCAATATCATTTGATACTAAAACAGTTGTGCCAATATCATTTGCCACTTCCTAAAGTAGACAAAAACCTCTCACCTAAGATCACTTTTTTTTTTTGTTTATACAAGTATGAAATCTCGAATCCAAGATCCTTCATTTACACTCTCTTCTTTCACCCAATCTATCTCTCCCCCTTAGGATTGGGGTTTGCGGTACGAGATCCACCAAGTTTCTTATATATGATATCACTCATCTACAAACACACACAAAAATGCAATTATGTAGGCTATACCCAAAGAAACTAGAGTGTAAACTCAAAATGAAGCCGACTTCCAAATTTAGCGAACATATTCATGAGCATTGTCCCATCAAGGAATATCTCAACTTGGATAATCGACCATCCTTTTTTATCTCTTCATTATGTTTTACCATATTGCTCAGCTTCTACTTCCTGTGTGGATCCAACACTCTCAAGTCCACCTTCAAACATGGAGACTACCATGTTCAAAGAGAATCCTTAGACCACCTCGGCAACCGTAGGCCGGGTATGTCATCTGTCATTTCATCGGTGCAACCCGATTTATTCACAAGAACATCTTACAATATATTAAACCTGCTCGATTTGGTTTTTGAAATGAATTTGAACCCCATTATATATGTTATTTTGTAGATAATGAAAAATGTAATCTATCGAAGGGTCGATGGATTCGAGATGTAAAAGAGCCTTTGTATACAAATTTCGGCTGTAAAACACTCCCTTACCAGAGGAACTATTTCTTGCATGGGAGAATGGACAAGGACTTCCTTCATTGGAGATGGAAGCCCGACCAAAGCAAACTTCCTGTCTTCCATCCCAAGAGTTTTCTAAACATTGTTAAAGCAAAGACGATGGGTTTTATAGGTGACTCTCACTTGCCAGGAATCACATGGATTCGCTTCTCTGTTTATTATCTGAGGTTTGTTCTTGAAATCCTTCTCTCAAATATATTCAGACATATGAAACCAAATATTTACCCGCATTTTAATGATACCATCTAGTTGGATAAGATGGAACTCTGTTAATGAATTTATTTGTTGAATTTTCATTCACATATCTTAGTCAAAACAATAACTTGTCAAATGTCACTTGGGATCCTCGGTTACATTTTTCTAGTGCCAATCCAATGCCACCACTAGAATTACGCCAAGTGTCCTGTTGTCATTAGCACTTTAGTTTTTTAATAACTCAAATTGGTTCAAAGTTAACACAAGTTTTCTTATTCTCTAAAATTCTGAACCAAAATTAACCGGCCGGTCTAACTCATGCATCAATAATTTTGTACGGCTGCTGCTTTGGGGAAAAAGAATAAGAAAACCCTCTGTTTCCGATGATTGCCTTCAAACTCTTTCGTGCTTGATTGCTTTTAAAAAAGCCAAATCCTCTGTTTCCGCCAAACTTCAATGCCGACATCCTTCTCTTGTCGACGTACCTGAATGTATGAAGCTTGCCCTTATTCTCCTTGATCAGATGTATCCTATTTATTTCTTTATCCTCTCCTTTTATTTTTAGGTTTTTCCCAGTATTCATTGTTTACTTTGTTTATTAACCCAATTTGTGCTGGATTTCTATAATTTATTGTGTGTAAAATGACTTTGTAAAGAGTTCTGTTCAGTATAGTTTATAAGCTTTTTATATTGATTTTGTCTTATTCTCTCGTGGATAACTAAATGAACTTGGTAGAGTTAAATTCAATAGGAGATTGTGGGTGCCCAATCCTGGGAATCTTGATAGTTGGATTTTTATGGTTTCCCTGCAACCTATAGATTAATAGAATAGTGGTTTTATATTAATTTGGACTAGTGCTCTTGTTACTTCTGTTAAAAATTTCCCCGAGAGCAGGGGAATCATGATTCCAAACCAAGTCGTTTCTATCATTTAGATGCTTTGGACAATGTTGTTAAACTCAAATCGACTAGCAACTCGGCTAAACTACTAGGGATCAATTGATCAAATCAGTTAGATTGTTCTCAAAAATTCACTGATGTCAGTAGGATGTCATAATTATTTTATAACTTTATAAGTTTTAGAAATATTGAAATTAAATTTTTTATTATATTCAACTAACTATACAAAATGTGACAAAAATATTAGACTTGCAATCAAATATACACCTAAAACTTATATATAAAAATATGAATTCATCTCTAAAATATATCTGTTATCCAAAATTACTTGAAAAACTAAATTAAAACAAATCATACCCAATTTGAGATTTTTTTGTTAGAAATATGGCTTTATAATGCAAGTTGGAATCATTGATGACAAATTGATAAGATGAGAGGGATGAAAACTTCTTGATTTAGAGATTATTTAGGGAAGCGAGTGATTTTGATGTTTACACTAAATGAATGGCATTTTCTTATTCCTATTTATAAATGAAATTTTTACAAGTTAGATAACTCAAATTACATTTCAAAAAAATAAGAAAGAAAGTTTAAAAACCGGGTCAAGTAGTTGAACCGGGTCACTGGTTTGGCCAATTTTTTACGATTTTAACTATTTTTTTACCGAAGCGATTTTGTGTTAATAACTAAATTGAAAAGAATGCTGGTTCACAGTCGGATCAGTCGGACTAGTCTGGATCTAGCAACACTGGTTTTGGAAGTTAATTGGGTTACCTAATACTCGATTCATGTAAACATTTATGGAAAAAATAAAATAAGAGGTCCATATGTTAAGTATGCCTACAGATCGAGATTCAAAAAATCAAAGCAAAGCTATTAAGTGAAATATGCTTCACTAATTGCACTCCATTTCTTTCATCTCTTCTAATTTTCAAATTTACCCCCAATTTGTAGGAAGAAGTTCAGTTGATTTCTAGGTCTTTTATTCACCAATTTGCATATTACTGTCATCTAAGTTTGAAAACTATGAAGAGTCAGCTTGATAATTCTCGTCTAATTCAAGTATAGTAATGTATGCGTTTATTAATTAGTTTTTTTAAAATTTCAAGTACTATGGTGTTTTATATTTATTAACACTGGGGAGGGGTTGCTGCCGCCTTTCTAAGAATTTGAAAACTTTTTTGGTATTATTGGTACTTTTATAGTTTAAGTCTTTGCCTCACTCCCCAAACAAAATGTTTTTATTGATTATTATGCTATATTTGGTTTACTTTTGGAGATATTGTAACTTCATCAATTATGTGCTTTTTTTCATCAGTTATGTGCTTTGCCGAGTACAAAATCCTTTAAAAAGTTAATGTAATTCTTGTTAGCACTATTGTTATAATATTACTTTTGCCCCCCAATAGTCTAAATGTTGGATCCACCATGTTTGTTGGTATTCTCATTTTGTTTTGAGATATCTTTAAAGCACTAACAACTGTGTAACGTGAATTATTTGAGTTGTGTTTTTTTTCATGGAACAAGTTCAGCTTTCATATTTCACTTCTGCAAGAAGAAAAGATGGAACCCGAACATGACTGGCTATGATACATGTATTTAAGGGACTGACTGTTTCATGATTTTAGATATTAAACGTACACTTTTTCTTTTTTTTTTTTAGCAACAAAATAAATACACGAGGAGATTAGTTAAGTTTAATTTTCTGGATTGAAGGCATTCCTAATCTATCCAATCGAATTGCCCCACCAGCCAATCTTGGAAATGAATTAAAGGCCTCATATATCTTGAGTTGTTGTTCTGGATGCGATATAGCCATATTGGATAACGGATCAGCAACTGTGTTAGCCTCCCTGTAACAGTGCAAGAAGCGATTCGAATCTTCCAAGAACTTCCAAATCTACCTGACCTCCCATCGAATGTGCCAGGGGCAATGAATACGATGCTGAAGAATTCCAAATAATACCAAAGAATCCGTTTGCACATATAGATTTCCAAAACCCCTATTTACACATATTTGAACCAATAAGGAGGGCCCTAGCCTCTGCACGGAGACATGTAGTTTCTCCAAGATATGCCGAAAAACCAAGCAGAGGCATGTCCTTTGAATCCCGAAGAGCCCCACCGCCTCCACCCACTCCTGGATTACCCTTTGAACAGCCATTCGTATTAAGAATGTATTGACCTGATTGCTTATTTTCCCAGCGAACAAGTTTGTATGCAACCCCAACATTAGATGAATACAACCAATCATATAACTGATGAAATGACTGTACTCGAAAACCTTGTTTAAATTGAATTCCCACCATGGACTGTATTTCTGAAAAAATGGCATGACAAATGGCAGAAGACCTCATCTGGGCGCCCTCAAACATTACTTTATTTCTTGCCTTCCAAATCTGCCAACAAACTATACTGGGAAGAATGTGTCCAATAACTCGTCGTATCTCAGAATCATGTGAACTCAACCACCAACTCACTATGCGGGGCCGCAAGGATGATGCTGGGAATTCCAAACCACATGCTCCTCCAAAATAATTCCAAACTTCCGAGGCTATATGGCCATTGGAGAATAAATGCTCAATTGACTCCTGAGATGATGAATGACAACAAAAACATTTTGAAGGTAATTGAAAACCAATTTTACATAATCTATCCAGTACCGGCAACCTCCCCATCAACAGTCGCAATATGAAAAATGAAACTTTCAGAGGAAGCCTAGGATGCCAGATCCTATCAAATACCATCGACGTGTTACGGGATTGTCTAATATCCCGAAAAGCTGAATTTAGAGAGAATTTTCCAGATGTCGTGGACATCCAAATCACTTCAGCTTCACCCCTTTTTTTCGGGACTGGGTGGTCTAGAATGGAGGGCACCATATTATTTGGCAATGTCTGACATAACATATTTACATCCCAATGCCCATTGATAATGAAGTGTTCGAACGATAAATTTGGGACAACCGTTGCTCGGAGGAACAAAACACCATCCCCCAACCAATTATCGTACCAAAAATGACATGCTCCGTATTTGACCACCCATGGCATAGAGAGCTCTACTTGTCGACTCACATTCACTATTCTCCGCCAGAGTGCCGAGTCCATTGCCCTGAGTTCTACCTGACAGGGATGGAGATGTCTACAGTACTTTGCTTTCATGAATGTAGCCCACAACGACAACCCTTTTCTGAAGTTCCACAAAAATTTGAATGAAAAGGCTGTATAGACGTCCTATATCCTCCGGAAGTCTACTCCTCCCTCATCTACCGGATAACACATCTGAGACCACCGTATCCAGTGAAACTTCGACTCCTCGATTGATGATCCCCATAGGAAGGTCGAGAGAGCCTGTTCAATAGTTCTAAATACCTTACCCGGTATCACTGCAGCTGACATCAGATGTACTGGCATTGATGCCAATACATGCTTGATTAGTACTATCTTACCTCCAAAGGAAAACAGTCTTGATTTCCATGACATAATCCTTGCTAAAATAGATTGACATACTTCCCCAAAATATAATGATTTGCACCTTCCAAAATAGAGCGGGAACCCTAGATAACATATGGGAAATGACTTTTGGGCAAATGTAGTGATACGTTCGATCACCCATCGTCTCGCCAGTGACATCGACGAATGAACTAAGTAGCAGCTTTTTTCCACATTTATCAGCTGTCCCGAACACCTTTGATACACCTCTAGTACCTGCATGATAGCTTTTAAAGAATAGGAGAATCCGTTTGAAAAAATGAGAACATCATCCGCAAACGCCAAATGAGTTATATGAGGACATGCATACGGGACTTTGAAATCCACATAACCCGATTGCATGACGAGGTTATTCAATCCTCTAGACAACGCCTCAACTCCTATAATGAATAACGCAGGCGATAGTGGGTCACCCTGACGGAGTCCTCTCGTAGACTTAAAAAAATCATACGAAGACCTATTTATAATGACCGAGAACCAGACATTAGATAGCAATCTCCATACCAAATCAATAAATATTTCCCTGAATCCAAATCTCCTTAGAATACCAATAATATGACCCCATGCCACTCAGTCATACGCCTTAGACATGTCAAGTTTCATTACTACATTGCCACCTCTAGTCTTTTTCCCAATACCCGATATTACCTCCTAAGCTAGCAAAAAATTTTTTGTTATATTACGACCTTTGACAAAACCTGTCTGCTGGGGAGAGATAATTTTTGGCAACACACAAGCCACTCTATCCGCTAAGATACGGGATAGCAACTTGTTGAAGAAATTACACAGACTGATGTGCCTAAATTGAGAAAAATCCTGAGGGTTTGGCATCTTTGGAATTAACATAATGGAGGTAGAGGTGATGAATCGAGGCAATTCTACACCACAGAAGAAACTAAGTACCGTATTGTAGACATCTTGGGCGACCACTTCCCACGCATATGTAAAAAAATTTGCCTGTGAATCCATCTGGGCCAGCAGCACTGTCCCCATCCATTGTCCTTACAACTCGATAGACCTCCTCAATCGAAGGTACTGCCTCCAATTTTACATTGTCCTCCTCTGAGATCATGGATGGAATTAGATACCATATTTCGGAAGACGATTCCAAAGAGCCCGTGAAGAGATCAGAGAAATAAGTGATTGCCTCACTTGCTATATCAGCATTTGAGTCCACCAAATCACCATTAGATTTTTTGATGCGGTGTATCATTCCTTGAGCCCGTCTCTGTCATATTACCGCATGAAAATACTTTGAGTTTCGATCTCCCTGTCAAAGCCATTTTACCCTGGCCTTTTGATTCCAAAATTGTTCTTCAATTGACAATGCGTGCCGCAACTCTGCCTGAGCTTTGCTGAGCTTTGCTAAGCTCCACCTGGCACTCCTCCGAAACATCATGATCCACAGCCTCCTCTGCCCGTTGTACCGCATCTTCCATAGATCGAACAGCATCAAATATGTTCCCGAAATGTTGTTTGTTCCAAGCTTGAATAGCCCTTCTGGTTGCTAATAATTTAGAGCATAAAATACGTAACGGAGATCCATCCACATCTTGATTCCAAGCCTGGCGAATAACCTCCAAGAGTTCTGGTTTAGTCGTCCAGATATTCAAGAATCGGAAGGGCCTTGGTTTATTATCCGATCGAGCTGCAAACAAAATCTTTAGCGGAGCATGATCCGAGGGATGTCTTACTAGGTGAAGCACAGAAATGGAGTCTGAGAGATCCAAGCAATCTCCATTAATTAAAAACCTATCCAACCTCTTCGAAATCCAGGCTCTACCTTTCCGATTGTTCGACCACATGAAACTAGGCCCTGAAAACCCTACATCAAAAACCCAGCGTCTTCCATGAAAGACATAAAATCCGCCCCCTCCGCTATAGCAAATGGACGACCCCTCTTTTTTTCATGAGGTGCCAAAATAACATTAAAGTCACCCCCAATACACCAAGGAATAGAATTAGGCTTATCATTTAATAAGTTGAACCATAATTCTCTGCGCTCCTCCACTGAACACTTTGCATGGACAAAAGACATGATAATTGGACTAGGGAGCAAAGGATTTTGAACATCTATAGAAATATGCTGGTCCGAACTCCCAACAATAGAACACACAGAAGGACTACTATAGAATACCCAAATATCTCCGAAACAGTTAATAAAAACATAATCAAATAATAATCGTAGACGGATGGACTCAATTTTAGACACGTCTAGCTTTGGTTCACAAATGACAACAAATTGAGCATGATGAATTCGTACTAGTTTAATCAATCTTCTAAGATTTGGGGTTTTAGCTACCCCTCTAATATTCCAAAAAATGCCACTAATCATAGGAAAGAACCTGGAATGAGTTTTAGGATGATGTCAATGACCGTAATTGTCTATCGGATGGGAAATAAGCCCACACACCCTTGCCCCGTGCTTGTCGACAATCCTGCTCAACGGCTAGTGATTGGTTAATGTTCAAAGCGTGTGTGGATGTTTCCATTGAATTCTCATGTGGTACAACCAGTCTTGGGGATAAATTTCCTGCTATAATTGGCAAGATAACTTCATTACCCGCATTTGCTTTGGAACCCACTTCCTGAACCCCACACAAATCGACATAGAGATTGTCCAGGTCGGTGTTGTCGGCCTTTTGATGATGTTTAGCGCCCAAAATGTGCTCAGCAATAGGCTGAGGTCCCTTGTCCTCCTGGCCATGATGAATGAATGTCAGCATTATTATTTTGGATGGTGGTGGTGTCGGCCATTTGTTTTTTATCTTCTCCCAAAGTTTGCACCATTTGAATCTGGGTCCCCTTTGAATCATGTCCATGGTCATCATGCATTTGGGCTCCAATTACCCCTTGTTCCCCATGCAATGCTCCGTGCATGTCATCACCATTACCAGCCTGTCAATGTACATCATCACCCATGGCTTCTGTTACTTGTTGAACCTCAACATCGCTGTCTTCTTCATGAACAACGCCGTTGATTTCAGCAGTTTGTAAAGATGTTGTTTCTCCTTTGTCGGCTATCTAATGAAGCTTAGCAGATTTGTCCAATATACATGTCGTCCCTTCGTCCTCCATCACAGCAGCTGGTCTTGTATCCTCAATATTAACCACAGACTTCGTGGTTGCATTTCCATTAGTTTCTGGTTTGCGCACAGGTGCATAAACTGTCATATGATCATTTTTTGTTTTCAAGTTTGATCCGTTCTGCAGACGCATGGGTTGCTTATTCTGGTTCCGAGATCCAACCTCTGTGATGATCTTCTTACATTCCTCTTGAGAATGACCCAATCGCCAACAAGAGGAACAATATGGTGGAATGTTTTCTAGTTCAATTCTTTGCCAGAAGCCTGATTCCCCTTCGACAGCCACCCAAACCCTCGGCACCACAATTTTTGCTACATCAACCTCCATACACACCCTGGCCACACTAGGACGGGTCCCAGCAGCCGTTGCCGAATCCAGAAATAAAGGTCTTCCTACTGGAGACAATATGGAAAACAAAGAGTGTTTATCAAAATAATGAATAGGCAAGGTTGGAAGATTTACCCATACCGGTACCAGAGATGACTCTCTATGTACATGAAACTCCCTGGTCCATCGAAATACACGCATCGGATATTTGCCCAATTGCCAATTGCCTATCGTCCAAATCCTGTTAAAGTCTACTTCCGCGGAGCACTTAATCAGAACATGTCTATAGTCCATCAATCCAATAGAAACGTGGTCTTTCAGATTTAACAAAGCAAAGAACTTTCGAATCTCCTCCAAAGAAGGTCGTCCATAAGAAAATTTTCCAACCAAAGTCCATCTAAATGGTGCCACAAGTCTGTCTGCATCTGCTCTGGAGAAGATGACCGTGGCTCCCCCCTTATACACAGAGGCCTGCTGAATTTTGATAGGAGATGTTGAAGGATGTGAAAAGAGTTGGGAAAAAGATTTTTTTTCTATAGGAGACCCTTGCCCCTCAGCCGGTGGCTGATGGGCAGCCATGTAACTTAGAATTAATATGAAAAAATGGTGGAGGGAGGAATTGTCTATGGAGAGAAAATGGCTAGAGAGTTAAACGTACACTTAATAGAATTATTTGAGTTGATTTATTCATGAACAAAAAGGCATTCTATCATTATTTTCATTTGTGAAATATTTCAAATAGTTTGTAAAACATATTTTGTTGACAAAATATCAATTATACTTCCGCTAGAGAAACATATTTCAAAGAGCTGGTGGTAACGCGTGAGAAGTAATGTATACAAGCCTATCAAAACATATGCACTCATAAAAAGTAATAATAAAAGTTCTTTTTATATTATTTTAACTATCTGTCTAATGGGTATCTTATGGACACTTGTTAAGATATATTTCAAGTGTTAGATTTTAAAAAATATAAAATTAATTTGAGAAAGCATATAAATTAGGAAAAGTGTATAAATATAAGAAAAAGTAATAATTATTAGTATGTATATACATGATAGGTTGGGTAGAATATAAATATATTAGCGAGTATCTATAAGACATCCGTTAAAAAAAAATTATCATTGTATCAAGAGATAAAAAAGAATGCCTGATATTATATTCCTCTCCACCTGAAATTAATCCACACTCCCGCGCTGATCGTGACATGTTTCTGACATTTCTAGTATGCGTTAACATGCGAACAAATTTTATCATGGCGTTGGCTAATTACTTGATAAAATCTTTATTGTACAACCGATAAAAATACTCTAAATAAGATTGTGAAGTTCCCTAATTTCACATTAAACACAATTCAAAAAAGATTATGGCACTACTACAAAAATGTCGTTTTATGACATTTAAAAGCGTCATTATAGCTCGATGTAATGACGTTTGATCTATAATGACACTCTGCTAGAAACGTCGTCCATTCTAACGTCACTATAAGTTTATGACAGTTATATGAGTCCTAATTTGTAGTTCTATTGGCATTTATAAACGTTATTATTTATCGTTTTAATGACACTTTTAAATGACAAGAAATGCTAGAGAACAGTTAAGGTTATATGAATCTAAAGTGATACTCGATGCCTGTCATATATTGGATCTATCATGACGCTTCTATTATGTAAGTACAATAAAATATTATGACACATTTGCCGTATAAGTAGAATGAAATATTATGACACTTTCATGGTGTAACTAGATTAGATTGTTCCGACACTTGTTAACATGAAATTTTGTGAATATTATGAACCGCAAAACTCGAAGTGGTGACACTTTTAAGTGTCAATACATCATATTGCATTAGCCCTGTATCCCATCCGAGGTTTTATACCCAAAAGCATAATCACATTTCATCCTGCCTACACAATATAGATTCTAATTTTTGGAATAATAAAGTTATTACTACCACCTTATAAAGGAAAACCAAGGCGATTTACATTTTCATAGTAATCACTGCAATACAAGTAGCCAAAATGGTGCAAAAGTACTGCATCAATCCAAGCAACTGACATTGCTGCTATGTCAACAAATTACATACCAATTCAGAGATTTTTCAAAAGTTATGACTATTACAGTAGCATTGCCAATACATATCAAAGAAGCAATAGTTCAACAAGAACTCAACAAAAAACGCATTGACAATGTCTTCAAAAAATAGCCATTTGACCCAAGGACGATCCTTTAGTTTTCTTCAAGAATCACCTACAAGTGTCATAAACCAAGAAATAGAAGTTACAATCACATCTACAGCTCTTCTTTTACAGTTTTAATGTTAGAAAATAAATAAAAACTAAGTTAACCAAATGATAAAGATAAGATAAAAAGATTACCAGGTTTATTGGCCAAGCAATAGCTACTCCAATTGCATCTCCAATCTTGAGAAAATTATGGTATGGCCTCATTAGCTCTTCATCATTCTCCACAGGCACATTCACATGAATTTCACACCAATGTGATCACAAAGGTATGTCACCAACTTCAACAGTTGGATCCAAATTTCTAACCACATGAATCCAAGTATCCAAATTTCTAACCACAAATCACTCATGGAATATCTTCTAAAGTAAAGATACCAAAAGTATCAAAATAGAATGTTAGCACCAATCCAAGTGTTCTAGACATATCAGAACAGAATGTTCACATATCCAGGTGTTCTAGACATTTGAGTAATAAGAACTAATCCAAAAGTATCAAAACAGAATAATATCAAAAGGAAAGACAGCAAAAGTTCAATTCCAGATTGTAACACACAAACTATAAAACAGATGGTAGGCACAAAAGAATAACAGTCTACGGAATTCAAAATTAGTCCAATAATGTAGCCAATATCAATTTGAGATAGAGAACTTTGACAAAATATTAGCAACCAAACTAATCAGCAATAGAAGTTCTACCTAACTGAAAATAACTGCCACGAACTTTAATGTATTGGTAACCTAAGAGTAGCAGAAACCTAATGTATAATTTTGGTTACCAACAACTCCAATTTGCTTCAAGTGGAAAGGGAATCAACGATCCGTGCTCGCTAGATGGAATCGAAGATGATGGCCGCTACAAACTTGAAACTGCATTGATGGAATAAGCTTGACTTAGTAACCGCTTTTTTTTTAGTCACAAAAAGAATATTATATTATGAAAATGAAGCCTGAAGAGGCAGAACAAAATGATACAACATGATCCCGTATAGTTGTGGTATGCATTAAGCAGAAGAGATGTCAGTACTCAAAAAAAGAAAAAAAACATTTACGTCAAAAAATTATTGAGCAGTTATGAGTAATTTATCATCACATATGAAGCTTATTGAGTAAAAAGAAGTTTCTAATGTCTAGTACGCAGACCAACTTTTTCAATTTTTCAATATTACTATTACGCATGAAAGGGGAAGGAAATTGAACTCTATAAAATGCAAGAATGGTCAAACTAGACTTCATTTTGGCCATCATATGCAAATCTTGGCATCACGCATGACCTATGCTTCATCGCGTGAGGCCCCCTTCACACTTTCACTGAGACATTAGAGATCTTGAGTTACAAGAAGTCAACTCCAAAGCAAAACACAAGATCTTAAGGAAAAAAAAATCAATCTTGGAGCCAAAAGTCTGTTTCTGAAAGAAAACACATATAATATACCCTACTCACCCAAGAAGCATACAATCTAATATCATAGTACTTTTTTTTTCAATGACTTAGTTAAGATTTTGTTATCACTCACGTACCGTAAACAATGACTTTGCCAAAAGCAGATCGACATTGCAATTCTAATCATTTCTAAAGTTCAGCACGCATGAAATAATTTGAATTTCTATGGTCTTAATTAGGCATCAAATCAGAAGTTCACATCTTCTACATAACTACTTTTTCCTAATGAAAAAATATAACTCTTTCACTTTTATGTGGTTAGGTACCATAAACTCAGGCCAGTCTACAATAGCAATTACTTTGATAACACCAATAGTAACGTAGACATTTTGAGTAAACTTTTGTCCTTCTTTATCCATGCCTACTCATTCAATGCAAGCTTTTTGTGTGTTGTTTGGGGGGGGGGACATTCTACTAGGATCAGCATTTAAATATCTCTTACAGCAATGCTGGCTGCTGCAAATAGTCCAAAATCAATTTCTCAACTCCCTCCAATCTATCAACAGTGTATTGCCCAGAGAACTGCAAACCAAAAAATTATTTGGGCAGTAAATACATATATCAAAGAACCAAATAACAATACTCTGACATAAACTAGCTTACCTAATTTGATAGGGAAGGCTGGTAACCCTTCACAGGAGTGTTGAAACCTGAGTTTGGCACATTAACTAAAGTACTGGTATTTTCTTGCAACTTCTATAGGAAGAAAATGAAAAAGATCAATTGAAGGAACCATCAGAAACCAAAAAAATGTTTCATAATCATGCCTAATGGCATGTGAGATATTTAAACATTTGAAGCCTATCTCATAAAAAGTTGGATTAATACCCGTAACCTGGTATTATAGCAGTGCACGTATATTCAATCAACAAAGTGGTTTGCAATCTCATTATACTCGGTGACAGGCCTGAAGTTACAAAAAAGGAAAGCTAATCTTCCAATTCAGAAACTGAAAAAAATGAAACTTGGAACGAATAGAGTGAACAACTACAATTCATTTGCGCACTTGCCATGCTATAACATGCTCCTACTGAATCTTCACCCAGGCATATTAATCAATAAAGGGTAAATGAACATTTGTATACGTGCAGTAAAAGTGTCTTATATATACCTACCATATGGCCTAAAAATTTTACCCTTTCACCACCTCACACTCCATGCTAAAGTGAAACTGTTAATAATTAGAAATAAAAATTAAAAAGTGACTCCTTAGAATCCTCACTGCTATTAGTACAATCTTATAATTGAGTTTAACGAGTTATTAGTTCTCAAAAGGTAGCCTATGAGATTGGAAATGAGTAAATTCAAAATGATACATTTCATGATTTTTTTTTTTCAAAACAGTGATACCATTCCAACTGGATGATTCTGGTACTAGGTAAGTGGGGTTTTCCCCACAACAAATATTATGTGGGCAAAACAAGACACACTGAAAAACTCTGTTAATTCTGCCATATTGCGTCCGCCACATACTCGAGCTCAATTTAGAGACCCTGTTGACTACCTGGTTAGGCATGAGTGAGCAAGAGAGTGAGGTGAAGGATCCTGTAATTGAGGCCATGGCTGGATCAAGAGAGAAAAATGGATCTGAAGAGAGGAAGAGAAGGAAGGAAAATTGGGAAAGGAACGAAGTGGCGGAGAGCACGAAGAGTATGTATAGTTCACTTTGAACCCCTTCAGCATAGATCAATCTCTCAATTAATTGCTTTTTTTTCTAATTTCAGTGAGTTGAAGGATCAAAAAATTTCGAAACAAAAGGGATGTAACGAAATGGAGAACCCCATTAGGTGGTCTCTGTTTTGCTGGTTATCAGACGAAAGGCGAAAGAATTCTTCAAGCCGAAAGGCCAATCATGCAAATTGTCATCGGCTTTATCGGATTCCCATCCACATCTACTCTTCCTGCCATTTCGTCTTCCCCAAATCCTTAACCCTCCGTCATCCACCTTGCTCCTACCCCATTTCCCATGCGTTCCCGGAGAAGAAATAAAGTAATAAAAAAAAAGCTATCAATTTTGTTGAAAATGTATAGGTTACCTGGTAGTAATCTTCCTTCAGATGGCAATTTTCAATGAACACCGTAGCTCCACTGTTGCTAAAAGCCCAGATACCAATTCCCGTTCAAACTCCATGCTAAAAACTCCATGCTGTTGTTGATTATGCTACCTTCTTAAAGGTTTACCTGTTTGCCTTCAAATTGGAGAGAGTTAAAAATCGGGGGGAAGAAAGAGAAAGAAACAAGGGATTCGGTGGTGAGAGGGGTGAAGGATTTAGGTTTTTTACAGAGAGTTTATTTAAGGTGTTGTTTCTGCAATGGAAATTGAGATTTAACACTAGTTCAAGAAGTGCTAAACATAGGGAGTACACTCACGAAAGTAGAGGTGCACTTATGTGGTTTTTAGTGATTCATTTCATGTAATTTCATTGAAGAAATGAACTTGTAGCTAATTTCATAACCATGAAAATAGGTATGGATTAGTTATGAGTATAGTTGATTCACTACGAAAGTAGGTTTCACATGTTTAAGGAAATTACACCATAACTAGCCTAGATGTAGTATTCAATGATCCAAATATAGCACTTGCATGAGTAGTTAGGGATACCACAACCTAAGGAGCTTTTATTTGCTATTTTCTTGCATAATTTCAGTAGGTTTTAATTTGTTATAATTCATTGATAGTCTAAATAATAGAGAAGCTTAAGTAGTACCGGTAATTGCAATCTTCCTTGTGGGATCGACCCTTAATACCCTATACTAGCTCACGATTCGTATACTTGCGATAAATCGCGTGTGGGGTATTTAGGAGTTTATAAATGTAAAACTTGATTAGGATGAGCTTAATTGTATATGTATACTCCGCGCACGTCAAGTTTTTGGCGCCGTTGCCGGGGAAGATTTGGCAATATCGGTGTGAAGAGTAACTTTATTAGTTTAGACATATTATTAGTTATACTGTGAATGTTATTTTCTGTTATTTTAGTGTTTTATATGTGTATGTGTTTTATCACCTATTCTTCTTACTAATTTTGCTCTTAAGTTGTTTAAAAACAATTTTAGGTAATGAGAAGGGTAGGTCAATTTGGAGGACAATGCTTGAGAAGTGGAAGATTGGAAATGGATGGTTACCAAGTGCAAAGCTCCTTCAATAGAGGTAACCAAGAATTTACTGAATGTATGTCTTTTGAAGATGGTTTAAGGTGCTTAAAGGCAAAATTTGATGTAATTAAGTTACAAGTTCAAATGGACACCATGATGCATGAAATTGAGCAGAGGAGGAATGTTAATGTTTTTAATTCTTATCATGTGATTTGTGACTTGTGTGGAGGTTATCATGCTACTAATACATGTATGCAAGCACAAAATGTGGATCATTATGATGAATTAGAGCATTACAATCCTTGTTTTGATCAATATAGTGCTAATTGGAGCAATTTTCCTGCTTATGGTTGGAATAATCAATGTACTTATAGTGATAATTCATGTTTTTATGATTACCAACCTGAAAGTGTCCAATATGAATCAAAACCATCTTGGGAGTTGGCAATAGAAAGGCTAGCTAATGCATTTTTGCCTTGGGAGTTAGAAAGTGAACCATTAGCTAATGATTCTAATGCATCTTGGGAGCTAGCTGTAGAAAATTTTTCTAATCAATTTGATTTAGCATTAGAAAAGCTAGCAAATGCAACTTTCGATCGTTTTGATAGGATTGAGGAAAGAATAGATGAATTAGCTTCTCACTTTGGTCAAATACATGAGCAATTGAGTGCATTGTGTGAAGTTATTTCCTCTAATAATGTGCAAAATGATCCTAGCATGAATGGTGGGAATGTTGTATTTGAAAATAGGTTGCATTTTGATGAAAATGATGAATCTCAAGAGTGTTTTAATGAGCAAATATCCATTTCACATGATAATATCTTTGGAACTAACTTTGAACCTCAAGAGGTGAGTTTTAATGACTCATTTTTCACCCCTCTTGAGGAGTGCATTGAAAGTATAGGTTCTAAAGGTATTCCTGCTCAAGATACTCTCATGACATTTCCTTTGGTAAGTTCTCAAGTGGTGCATATTCAAGGTAATATCTATGAAACACTTGGAATAGGTAAGCTACTTCCATTTCTCACATCATTAGATCTTGTGGCTTTTGCTATAAAGTCACCTTTTAATGATCCACCACGACCTAAAATGGTGGATTATTCGTTAACTAAACCTCCTTGAAAAATGAGGTGATATAGTCAAGCTAATGACTATAAAGAAGCGCTTGTTGGGAGGCAACCCAACGATTTCTTGTTTTTAGTAAGTTTTGGTTGTTTGATTAATGTTTTTGTGTGTTTTGTAGGTAGCAATGACAAGGAATCATGCGAATTATTTCAAGTGCAAAGGAGTTTATAAGGAGTGGAGACTAATGCGAAAAAGGGAAGCTTAACCTTTATTTTTTGAGTTTTACAATGCTTAATTTTATGTTATGAGGTTAAGTTAGTCATTTGAATGAAGTTGAAGTGCATTCAAGTGTTTAAATGTGTTCATGACCTATTTGCACTCTTTTGAACCATTTGAGCACCATCATGTGCTTTGGAAGTGTCGAGGGGACTATTTGATCCAAGAACTTCAACCCTCAATTTGGATTCTACATGTTTTTGATTTGATTTGAGGTGTTGAGATTCATGTTTAAGTCACTTTCCATGTGTGTAAAGTGTTGAATTGTTCAAAATTTCATTGTAGAGCACGAATTAGAGAGTGTGTTTCAAGTTGGGGCCAAACTAAAAATTGCAGAAATTTCTGCAATAAATGCAGAATCCACGGATCCGAGCTCGGATCCATATGGATCCAAGGCCTCGGATCCACTTCTGCAATCAGAGAAAACTTCGTGCCACGGATCCGAGCTCGGATCCACTTCTGCAATCAGAAAAAATTTGAGCTTCTTGATCCGAGCTCACTTATCATGATCCGACCTCGGATCCTTTCAAAAACGACCTCGGATCCTTTCCAAACGAAGCCTCGGACCACTTTTCTTCATTCTTCCCTCTTTTTCCTCCTTCAACTCCACTTTTCTTCTTGTTGATTGCAACCTTTTATTTTTAAGAAATTTATTTGTTTTTATTTTGTCTTTTTCAGGGTGCAATAAGTGAACTCTCCACTCTTTCTTAAATACAGTTGGAAATTCATCACTTGGACATGGATTCGGATTGCGCAAGTTCAATTGAGCAGTATTTTCTTTTACTCTTTATTTATTTTCCTTTTCTCACATTGAGGACAATGTGAAGTTTAAGTGTGGGGGAGGAAAATATTTGAACTTGCATTTTAAGCCTATGTGATGATATTTTGTGGATTTAAATGCTTAGAAATGTTGGAATTGTGTTTGAAATGTTTGCCATGTGGATAATTTGCTTGAAATTGGGTTTGTTGGCAGGGAGTTTTCATCCATTTATAAGGAGAAACTCTGTGAAATTTTTTCTAAAATCTTTTCCAATATTTCACTATGGCCCAAAAGTTCTTCAAATTCTTGCATTTTCATTCAAAAAGGGCTAATTGTTCCAACCTTATTCTTCCAATTGTTGAAATGTTATATGTATTTTGGAAGGTTTAGTCCTCATTTAACTTGGAAATAGTATTATGCAATTAGAATTTTTACATTTTAGAAAGTATATTTGGTAAAGTAAGGAAAATTATGCCTATAATTTTACATGTTTAATGAGATTTCTTCTCTTTACTTAATTTTGCAAGTAAGTGATTGATATAGTCGATAAAGGTTATACTCCTCCTTTGATTATTTCTATAAATATTTTTTTTTCTATGAGGGAAAAATAAAGAAAAAAAAAAGAGAAAAAAAAAAGAGAAAAAAGAGAAAGTAAATAAAAATTGTTCTACTCCAATGATTCATGTACCGAGTAACCGGGAGTTGGCATCAACAAATGTTGACATTCGCGTAAAAAGGTACTTGAATTAAGAGTATGCATAGCAACTTGAATAAGTGAAATGTTGAGTAACCGGGGATCTTCACCTAAAAGTGTCGATTTTCGCGTAAAAAGGCATTCTCACTATTTAAGTAAAATTTGTGTGAATAAATCCCTCTTAGTTATAGAATTTTGAGAAAAAGATGATTATAGGAGGAGGAAAGCTATAAATTGACTATGTGATTCGCTTATTTGTAAAATTAAGTTAGGGTAAGAGATTAAGTTTAACTTGTTGAATTTAGGGTATAATTATCTTTCCTTTACTTGATATTATGAGTATTTAGTGTAAATTGAATAATTGTATAATGATTATTTTCCAAGTCTTGAGGAATTAAATTGGACAAAGTGCATATATTGTTTCACCTTTTGAATCATTGCATTTGATTATGTGTGAATTGCTTGAGGACAAGCAATGATTTAAGTGTGGGGGAGTTTGATAAGTGACTAATTTACGAAATAATTGTATGATATTTTATATTATTTTTAGTCACTTTGGATATATTATTGGAAGAAAATGATTCATTTTGGCTATAATTGGTATAAAATGCTTTTAAGTGGTTAAATGAGGTTTTTATCACTTTTTACTTGGATTTTGTGTATTTTGACAGTTTTGACACATTTTCGTATTTCGGCTATAACTTGAGTTACAATGATCGGATTGGGATGATTCTTGAACCCATTTGAAGATAAGAGATAGATCTACAACTTTGGTGAAGACATCCGAATCCAGTTTGAAGGTTTTCAAAATCAAAAAGCCGAATTACATTAGCTAATTTCTGTTGGTCGAAGCTGAAACAGGGCAATGAGCAGACAAGGGTATTTCAGTCATATCTCAGCCTACATAGACCCAAATGAGGTGATTCTTGATGCATTGGAAAGATAACTCAAAAGGCTACAACTTTCGTGTTTTACACATGAGCTGGTTCAGCCTCTAACATCAAGAAAAGATCGGTTGAAGTTGGGCCAAAAACAGAGCAAGTGATCCACACTCGGATCCACTATTCATCCGAACCCTCGGCTGTTTCTGGGTTAGTGGATCCGAGCTCGGATCCATACGGATCCGAGCCACTGTAGCAGCTCAGATCACTGGTCAGAAAAGGCTACTTTATACGCGTAAAACTCAATTTCACCTCCACCAACTCACATGTGATGCTAGACATGTGAGAAACATTCCCAGCTGTAAAAGGGAGTTGAAAACATCATTTCTTGACCAACCTTTCATCATTAAATAGTCAAATTCATTGCAAAAGGAAAGGGAGAGAGCAAAAGGAGATAGAGAGAGATACGGGAGAAACTTGGTCTGCAACAATGTAGTTCTTTCATCTTCTTAGTAGTAGGTTAGTTTAGTTTAGCTAGTAGTTCATCCTTTCTTGTTATTAGCTAGATTAAGAAGAAGATGGAGGATGAAGAAGGCAAGGAAGAAAGCTCATGTGACAAGGGTTGTATTCCTTCCAAACTCTTTATCTTTTGTACTTGATTCCAAGTTTAGTTAATATACAAGTTCTGGATTTTGTGTTTAATATGTGTTTTTAAAGTTTATACCTTGGGTTTGGTTGAACTTTCTATGATTGTTAGTGTTATTTATTTGGTTATTTGATTGCTATGATTTGAGCAAGTTATTTAGCACTTTGACTCTTTAAATCATGATTAATCTGGTACCATTGATCGTGATTATTTAAGGTGTTGTTTCTGCAATGGAAATTGAGATTTAACACTAGTTCAAGAAGTGCTAAACATAGGGAGTACACTCACGAAAGTAGAGGTGCACTTATATGGTTTTTAGTGATTCATTTCATGTAATTTCATTGAAGAAATGAACTTGTAGCTAATTTCATAACCATGAAAATAGGTATGGATTAGTTATGAGTATAGTTGATTCACTACGAAAGTAGGTTTCACATGTTTAAGGAAATTACACCATAACTAGCCTAGATGTAGTATTCAATGATCCAAATATAGCACTTGCATGAGTAGTTAGGGATACCACAACCTAAGGAGCTTTTATTTGCTATTTTCTTGCATAATTTCAGTAGGTTTTAATTTGTTATAATTCATTGATAGTCTAAATAATAGAGAAGCTTAAGTAGTACCGGTAATTGCAATCTTCCTTGTGGGATCGACCCTTAATACCCTATACTAGCTCACGATTCGTATACTTGCGATAAATCGCGTGTGGGGTATTTAGGAGTTTATAAATGTAAAACTTGATTAGGATGAGCTTAATTGTATATGTATACTCCGCGCACGTCAGCATGTTACATTAACTTGCTGTTGTGACACTTTTAGGAAAATGTCATATTAAGTGTGTGACTAAAGGTGCTTTTTGTAGTAGTGTGGGGCCCCTATTTTTTCAATTGACGCTATTTCATTGGTCAAAGAACAACTATTAGATTTGCCAAATAATTGACAAAATCTTTTGTTACCATGCTGCATGCATGGATAGAAACTTAGTTAAACTTTCAAGAAACTCCATTTTGCAGGAAGAAACCCCACACGAAGTATACAGCGAAGATGAGGAAGGGAAGACCATAATATGGCACTTGCCTCGTAACAACTTCACCATCATGGTGCTGTGGTCCCAATTCCTTGTCTCCGCCTCAGAGATAGTAGTCAATGGCACACAAACCGGCAGTTTTCATCTGCACCTGGACAAGGTTGATGAGAGTTGGGTGCAAAAACTACCAGCCCTAGATTATGCAGTTATCTCAACCGCCAACTGGTTCTTCAGATCCAACTACGTGTACGAGGGTGGTCATTTTCTTGGATGTATTTACTGCCCGGACCCAAACGTGACGCACCTTGGCCCTGACATTGTTATACAAGGAGCTATTAGGCTTGCTCTTAAGTCCATCAACGACTGCAACAACTGCTCGAGGATAGTGACTTTACTGAGAACATTCTCACCACCCCAATTCGAGAACGGCACATGGAACATGGGAGGTACTTGCATGAGAACACGCCCATTTGCTCCAGAAGAGATTAACAACAGTGGCCTGGATTTGGTTTACAGGAATGCCCAACTGGCAGAGATTGATAATGCCCGCAAATTGGGAGAGGAAAAGGGAAGAGCATTTGATGTTATAGATGTTACTGAAGCTATGCCAATGAGGCCTGATGGCCATCCTGGATTACATTGGGATAACCGATGGAACAAGGGACTGAGTGATTGCATCCATTGGTGCTTGCCAGGGCCTGTTGATACTTGGAATGAATTTTTACTTGAATTGCTCCGAAGACATTCCAGCTTTCCTCTGAGCTCTAGAAGGCATGCATCAGAAGATGTTAAAAATCAATACTCGAACAATGAAAGAGTTTTAAACTCCAACAAGGTCACCAATGGATTTAACGGTTTGTTGAGGTTGAGCCGGTCCTAGAGGCTATGATAATGTGGGCTGTGTTTTGGCAGTTAATATTGAAGGGACTCTTGGCAATTATAACTGTAATAGCACTATACAATTCATGGTTCGGAATGGATGAATTTGAAATTGGACAGATTAGATTGATTTTGGGATACAAATTTTAGTGAGTGGGTTTTTTTTTTTAAATTTATGTCTTTGCACGTTATTGTATTCGTTTGTATATTTATTGTCTTAGTTTTTACATTTTTTGTAGTAGTGCTTGCACGGTATGGTATATATATATATATATATATATATGTATATGTATGTATGTATGTATTACAAGGAGGGTTTTTAGAATGGTTAAATCAAAATGCTTATAACTTTTCACTCTTTTTTTAAAAAATTTTGAATTTTTTTAATTGTTATATATCCTTTCATGTCTTTTGAATTTAAAAAGTAAGAAGTGACCCACTTATATAAGAGTTTGAATTGAAATCTATTAATGTGAGGGTACATAAAGAGAAAACATCACCAACCCTACTAAAAGTAAAAAAGTAAATAACAATAATTTACCTTTCAACTTAGTAATCCTAACTAAAAGGGCATATTATAAAGAAAATAATATTCATTGGTCATGGATTAAAAAAATCAGGAATGGTACCATTTGTGAATCCTCAATTATAAAATCACTAAATAAAAAACAGAGTACTACTAAATAAAACAGAAATTATGGATTTCAAGGCTTTTGGGAGAATGGTGAAAGGAAAAGAATAGGAATTGGGAGGCAAGAATAGGAAGCTAGAAGCTAACTATAGGCGAGGGAAAGAGAATAACGACGAGTTAAAAAGTGGCGGAAAAAGTCGAAAAAAAAGGTGAACTACTACAAGGTTGGACGGAGAGAGACGAGAAGAAATAATGGGATTGTGGGAATATGATAGGAAGGATGGCATCGTGGTAAGATGTCTGAAAGTCATAGAAGGTAGTGAATAACCAATTAGCACTTAAGAGAGAATAGGAAGGGTGATAATTTTTAATAATTTTAAAAATTTTAAAAACACATCATACAAAGATTGTTTTAAATCTATATTAAAGTTTATGAAGAAAATTATTCTATTTAAGTACTCAATAATTTTAGGATTATAAGTTGAGAGAAAAAATTTTCTAAAATTGACGAAAATGAATTAGTTATACTTTATATATGTTATGCTAAAAATTTTGATATATGGGCATAACATGATATATTGATAAATAAGTTTACAATTGCTCTTTCATGTGAATCATTATAAATTAAATTATTTTATGCAAATTATTATCATATATTGACAGGTAATAGGCAAATAAAATTTGGTTTCAACTTATTTAAGATATTAAAATTAAGAAAGTCCATTTTGTACTTACAAAATAAACTTTTTTCTAACATGCTAAGCCTACACTTTTTTGAATTTTTTGCCTTTTTCATATACTTTATCATATACTATAATATATAAGTATATATATTATTGTTTTGAATTTAAATATAAAGCCCCTATCCAGTAATATATAAGTATATATATTAGTATTGTTTTGAATTGAAATATAAGCCTGCTCATAGCACATGTCAAAGTGCTAGTTACCAGTATTGGGAATTGTAGAGGTGCCGGATCTGTTAATATCCTCGCAAACCTCTCATGTGAGATTGAGGAGAAAATCCCAAAAAATTTGATTATCGAATCTATATATATATATATATGAAAGTAACTATTTTAATTAGACTCTTTCTCATCCTAGTTGGCATGCTCAATTGAGCAGTATTGACGGGTCAAGTTTTTTTTTGGGTTGACCCAATTAATTGGTTAGTGTTAATAATATTGTTTTTTCCAAACTTCTAAAATAGACATATTTTATCCACTTAATCATATATATTTCAAAAATACGCATATTTTATCCACTTAATCACACATCTTTCAAAATCCTACGTTTTAAAAACAATCACCTCATCTTTTTAATTTTTCTCTTCATAATCTCCAACTTTTATCTTCATATGTAATTAGATAGAATTTATCTTATTTTATAAGAGAATTTAGTCTCCACTTCTTTTGATTATGAATAGATAAACCTATTATCTATTGTCAAAATTCATTCAGATATAAAATAATCCTTATCATCAAAATTGAAAATCTTATTCTCATATCAGATTAACCTCAAATTTGAAATCCTATACCATACTTATAAAATGTATTAGTTAGTGATGATTTCAATCATTTCAACAACTATTTGGTTCATCTAATGGTTTCTACATTTTTTTTTTTTTGAGAAACTTTATGACGATTTAGTGGTGGTTCTTTTGATACATTAGTTTTATAACTTCTAGACTAGAGTACTATATGTTTAAAAAAACGTTTGCCCACCTTTTTAGGTTTTTCAGGTATATAAGATGATTTTTAAAAATACAATGCGTTTGCGCAATGTTTTTGTTGACTATATGAATGTATGGTAAGTTCCTACTTTTTTTTGTACCTTCTTAATTGCTTTATTTATCAGATCCTTTTTTTAATATAGGTTTAATTTTGCACCACGAAGATAGCATTTGAACATCTAAGCTTCCAATCATGGGAATGTACAATGCATGTGTAAGTTCTTCCAATTTACATTAGTTCAATTAATTAGTTCGTTCCTTGCTCTGTCTTATTTATTTATTTATTTATTATTTAATTCTATTTTAGTTAATTGATTATGGCGTGGCAATGGAAACAAGATGGACTTGCATGCTAAGCAAGATGTATTTTTTTTAAGAGAAGAAAGATGAACGTTTTCAGAAATTAGTTGACTCATATATGTATATATATATATACACACACATATATATTGGAATATTGTTCCCAAATCGAGTTTTTACCCAATTTATGTTTCACTACTCCTTCTTTTAATCCTATTTAATAATTCTATATATTTTCAATTTATTAAAAGGATTTGGCAATTCTTTGTGGGAGAGGACCAGTGCGATTGAGGTTTGATACGGTTGAGTCCAGTAATTGTACTTTTCATATTATTTAATATACAATTACATGACATTATTGAATTCGAAATAAAAGTGATGTATATGAATAAAATATTTGATATATATTCAATACAACATTATAATAAATTTGTACATTAAAAATTTAAACATATATAACGATTGGACGAAACTGTACAAAACACAATTGTACTGAGTCCTTGTCCATTCTTTGCGCTATTCAATTGTTTGCACTTGTGCTGTGTTGTAGATTTACTTTTATTTCCATCTTGGAGTACCTTAATACCTAAAATTCACCTTCACGAATAGATCTTTGCTAAGTAATAGCATGTTCACTAGGGCTGCCCTAATGGTTAACCGACAGGCTTTTGGAATTCTCCCAATCGTTAGGATTAGGGTTCGAATTGTGTACCTCTACTTAGAAATGTGGTGTTTTAAAAAAATAATTTAATAATAGAGGTTTTGGTATTAAAATCATTTTTTGGCTTTTTGCATAAACTCAAAATTAGTGCTTTTGAAATAACTTTCACATTTCAAAAAATAGAAAATAAGAATCTGATCTATTCATCAGAAATTATGAACTAAATAAAAAGATAAATGTACCCATAATATGATCAAGTACTTTTACCGAAAGTTTTATTAAATGAAGTGATCTTTTTTTTAACTGTAATTTCAAACAGGCATTGAACAACTTCGAATCTGTAATATTATTTTTGTCGTATTCATGAACAACTTTTCATGTCAAACCAAAAATCCCAGTTGGAATTGAGAGCAGCCATGAGGCCCATCACTGCAATTACTTGACGATGCGGGCCGGAGTACTGAATCCGAATCACATTCTCCAGATGCCATGGCACGGCTCATTATTAAGTCCTACAAAAGCACATGGAGCATACTATACAGGCTCATAATTTTGCAGTACCGCCGGCCCAAATGGCATGTACATGCTCAACAAATAACATGTCAGGGAATTGAGTATATTTGGGAAATTAGGAAGAGGTATTAGAGAAGAGAGAATCAAGAAGGGTAAGGACAGAAGAAGATGAGAAATAAGGAAGAACAAGAGAGAGAAATGAGAGAAAAATGATTCTGTTATTACTTCATGGATGATTCCACCAATCGGATACAAGCATCTTATAACTTATTCTGTTAACTGCACTTAACTAACACCATTAACCCTCAAAACTACACCGTTCCATTTATTACACTGAATAATGATCTAAACTATGTCGTTTATAGCTCTGATCCTGACATTAACTACTTCAAAATAAGCCTTGACCTCGAGGCTGGAAATTTGGGAACTGGTGCTGAATGAAATCTTTATCCTTCCACAGAGCTTCATCTAAATCTAGTTGCTCCCATTTGATCAGATATTGGACAACTGGATTGCCATTTCTCAGTTTGACTCTTCTCGTCAAAGTTAATTCTAGCTCAAGTGAACGCCAATCCTACAAATTAAATTTTGGAAATGTAGGTGTGATCTGTAGTGATGCTTCCATTCTTCTCTTCAGCAAGGATACATGGAACACCGGATATAATTTAGCTCCTGATGGTAATTTCAGCTTGTATGCAACCTCTCCAATCTTTTCTTCTTTTTCAAGAGGACCATAGAATTTGGCAGCCAACTTATGACTCCTTCTAACTACCACAGATTATTGTTTATATGGTTGCAATTTAAGAAAAATCCAGTCCCTCACATGAAATGTTCTCTCTGTTCTATGTTGACCAGCAAATTGTTTCATCCTGTGCTGAGCTTTCATCAGTGTTCCTTGATGCGTGCAGATATCCTGATCCTTTCCTGTAACATTTGTGCTATTGCAGGAATCATAGAGTCCAAATGGGGTCCCATAAGTAGTGGTACTAACTTATATCTATATAATGCCTCAAAAGGGGTGAGATTTAGACTGGAGTGATATATTGAATTGTACCACTATTCTGCCAATGAGATCCATTTGCTTCAATTGGTAGGCAGCTCTCCAATCATACACCTCAGATAAGCTTCTACACAATGGTTTAATCTCTCGCTCTGCCCCATCAGTTTGAAGACCATGAGAATGCAACCAAACTTTGGCTTCATCACGCAAAGAAAAAGAAAATAACCTTAGCCTAATAGCATCCTCACTCATTCCATTCATTTTAATTGTATCACAAATTTTCGAGAATGTGGCCAAATGTGCATTTGGATTCTTTATGGCATTACCTCCAAATTGATATTGTTGAACTATTTAAATAAGTGATGGCTTAATTTCAAAATTGTTAACATTTACCGTAGGCCTTGCTATGCGTGTTTGTGACCCTTGTGTGCCCGGTAGAGTAAAATATCTAAAAACTCACCTATTTGCTTCATTTTCCACCATTTCTTCTTCAAAAGGCAACTCAATAGATATTCCCTCTATATGTTGTTGTTGTTCTTCCTTCTCTTGTGGTGCATGCCTTCTTTGTCTTCGTAGTGTCTTTTCAATTTGTGAATCAAAAGATGCAACTACGTGTAAAGTCCGGTACATACAATAAAAACAAGAAGAAAAGACATAAGGTAATATATATCACAAAAATAAATTAAAATTCTATCCTAACTATTAACACAAAATTCAACTAAACTAAGAAAAAGTGTCTAAATCAATAAAGATTGTTAGGCCCTAATATTACCACTCTCCAGCAACGGCGCCAAAAACTTGACGGATTTTTGATACAAGTACAAGTTTAAATCCAAAATATACCCGTTTGACTGCAAATATGCAAGTCAACTAGTAGATTAGCGCATATATCGGGTCAATCTCATGAGAAGCAACTAATGTGAGTACTAGGTCCTTACTTACTCTATTATTTAGACTTATTATCAATAAAAGAAATAAAAATCACAATATTCACTAACTAACCAACTTAACTAAATAACTTGCAAGAAAACAATAGAGAAAACTCACTAAATACTTGAGCGTAGGGATGTAGAGTCCACTTATGGCTTTAAAGGTACAAGTAAAAAGATTTACCTTTTGTTACTACTTTTGTTTAACTAAGGATTCATTTCCATATTTACTAAAACTCACTCTGATGATATAAGGGCCTAGTCTAGACTAGTCTTTCCTATTCTCATGGTGAATGATTAGATCTACCCTTTTGTTCTTCATGAAATGCAAAAATAATCCATTCAAGCGCACTTCTATTCTCATGAGTCTACTCCTTAAGCTCCATTTATATTGTTCATCATTATTATCAATTTTCATTGAATACTAACAACTTAAAACTTGCTATTGATGATCAAACAACAAGAAGTGATAAACATACATAAATGAACAAATTAATACAAATCATATTCAACTCATATCAAGTAGTCATAAGTTTCATCTACTCACTAGATTTAGAAATTTGGCTACTCCTGTGATATAAGACAAGAAAGAACATTATTTCATTGCATGAGCACATAATGAATCATAAGTAAAGAGATAGATAAAGAAAGCTTAGCTAAGGTGATGAACAAGCTCCCAAATCTTCTATTTCTTCAACAAAGTGAGTTGTACAATGAAATTTCCAAGTGTTTCTTAAAAGTTTCTAGCTAGATAGAATAAAATGCTATAACTAACCTCTTGAGCTATAAACTGAGAATAACTCTTTTTCCTACTCTTTTCAATGATTTTTACATTAACAGTGTTAAGAGAGTCAAAAAGTGGTAAATAAAATGATATAAAACTTCCTTTTCTCTTCCCTAAAGATTCTTGAGCATGTATAGTCGAAATTCTGTGCTAGAATTGAGTTGAAAAATAGTGTGAAAATAGGGCAAGATGCAGAACAAATTACAGAGAAACAGAGGACAATATGTGATCTCCGAATACGCAACTTGAGCTCGCGTATTAGAGGTCGCGTATTCAGTTCAGGTATGTTTTCTTGCTTCTTTTCTGCTCCAGTTCACCATTAAAATCACAAGCAAGATGGTCATGTTGTTGTTCATATATTTCACCAATAATACTTGCATTTGATGCCCTATTTTCTTTTCAAATTGTCATTGAATCATGCACTAGTAGCGTTTAAATGAATTTTGTCCCGATCCAACGCTTATATCATGTCTCAAATCCTACAAATGTAACCAACTCAAACGAAACTTGCAAAATTAACAGATTTAGAGAGCAAGTTACACCTTAAAAATCCTAATTTATACCAAAAATAAACACATAATGCTACTTAATAAACATATATAATAAACACTTCTCATCAAGTGTTTAAACATATAGAGGTGGCAATTTGTCCCAAGTCCCAATAGGTTACCCATGCTCCATGGGGACTTTGGGCGGGATGGGTACTGGAATTTGATATTGGGTTTAAAATGGGACAAATCCCAATTATACACATTAATTGATGGGAAATTTTGGGAAAAACTTGGGTACCCATTGGGCTCAAATAGCAAGGGCTCCGTTTGGATTAATTATTTTTTGAGGTATTTTTGAAATATTGTATTGTAGCAATGTATATAAAAAAATTTTATTCCAAAATTTTTTTGAAATATTTGATATACTAATATGGATGGGATGTTTTTAGAGTTATTGTATATTACTATAACATTGTACTTGAAAAAATTATTTTTTGAAAAAATAGCCAATCCAAACGGAGTCTTAGATTCAAAAATTATCTTTAACAATTTTTATAATCATACCAGCAAATATAATCTAGCAGTCTTCCTAGTCATTATGCACAAGAATTTCTAGCATTTTAGTCAGTTTAGACTTGTCATCCTTGGACAATGATGAGTATAAATATTCAACACCCTAAGTGCTTTGGCCATCTTGATATATGCTGGAATATAACTGTATATCTATTTTTTCCTTTATTTGTTAATCCAATTTTTGGTGGAAATCCTGAGTATAAAGCACTTGCATGTTTATTTAATAAAACTAAAAGAAATTTAATAAATAAAAAATATTAAAGTTATATAAAAAATTAAAAATGAATTAAAGGAAAAAAAATATGTAGAAAATAGATTTGGGTATTGGGCGGGATCAATCTAAACCCATCCCAAAGTGATCCCGCCCAAGTTAGTCCCAAAACACATATGGGTAAGGTTGGACCCAAACCCAAATGACTCGGTTCCATCTCAAACCCAAGCAAATCCCGCCCATCCCGCCCATTTTGCCACCTCTATAAACATAATAAAATTTCCATTAGCATAATTCTTTGTTTAATGTGTCCATGATTATATTGTGTTATCTTAAATCTTTTAGGAGAATTTCATTTCCTATCATTCTTATTTTCCAATCCTGAATTCCTGCAATTTCACAAATCTTTAGCTCCACATTTAAGAAAAATTTTTTCGTTCAAGCAAGCGCAGAGTGTGGGAACATCATTTTCAAACCATTATTTGGCTCCAAATTATTTTCTTGCATCACAAACACAATTTCCAACATAACTTTTTATTTTCCCAATTACTTTTTTATCTCACATACATCACAGTTTCCAACAAAATTTTTAGATTGGGTATACTTGCTTGATTTCTTGCAATATGATGATTATTCGTTATAAATACCATATTTATCTACTTTATATGCATATTTTTGTGTACCAGCATGCATAACTAGTCTACAGTGTTACATGATTGCATGGATGTGTTAATGAAGAATTATCTCTAAATGAATAAATACATCGACCATAGTGTCCGTCTTTAAGAAAGAAAATGAAAGTGATGCATGCGTGAGTATATTAGTAAATAAGAACATAATTTATATTTAATGTCCAACGTAGTTACATAAATACAAGAGTTACTGATTGACTAGTTTGACACTGTAATTACTAACAAATCTTGCAAGACAATCTAGTATTGATTATCATTGTATTTCACATTTTAAATACTAAACAGTATTGCCAAAAGTTTTTAGTCCCAACATTGATTGCATTGAATTTCAATTTCTATCTGCTAAATGATATGGCCCCAACCAGGGCTCATGTAGTAATATATATAGGGATGCAAAATATGTAGCAATTTGCAAAAGCAACATGCCTCTTTAGAACATCTTCAAATTTTCACAAAATTGAGGGATTTTGTTGCCCCAACCCGGGCTCGTGTAGATCTGCATGCCTAACGGGGAACGGCCAATAAAAATAACATCATGCACGTTCACCACCATAGAGAACTGGGCGGATCCGAGTTTACCGCTGTGGAAAAGGTTGGAGAATAAATTTAAAATTGTTCCATCAACGAGGTAGATTAACATTTTTTAAAAAGCTTAGTGATTGAGTTTTGACTTGGGAGAGCCTAAATTACTTAGCTTTCTCAAATTTAACAACATCACGTTTGACTTGAGATGAGTAGTTTTTGTTATTTTTCATGAAAATTTACTCTCACATTCGAATAGGGGTTGTGTTAATATCATTTGATACTAAAGTAGTTGTGCCAATATCATTTGCCACATCCTCAAGTAGACCAAAACCTCTAATCTAATCTAGGATTGCTTTTTTTTTTTAAATTTTAAACTTTTATAAATAAGAGGTTTTTAATTCGGAATCTCTTATCTACACTCTTTCTCCCAATCCATCCCTTCCCCTTAGTATTGCTGTTTGCAGTACAAGATCCACCAAGTTGCTCATATATGATACCACTCATCTACAAACACACAAAAAAACGCAATTATGTAGGTAGGCTATACCCAAAGAAACTAGAGAGTGCAAACTCATAATGAAGCCGACTTCCAAATTTAGCGAACATATTCATGAGCATTGTCGCGTCAAGGAATATCTCAACTTGGTTAAAGGACCATCCTTTTTGATCCCTTCATTATGTTTTACCCTATTGCTCAGCTTCTACTTCCTGTGTGGTTCCAACACTCTCAAGTCCACCTTCGAACGTGGAGACTACCATGTTCAAAGAGAATCGTTAGACCAGCTCGGCAACCGTAGGCCAGGTATGTCATCTGTCATTTCATTGGTGCAACTCGATTTATTCACAAGAACATCTTACAATATATTAAACCTGCTCGATTTGGTTTTTGCAATGAATTTGAACCCTGTTCTTTATGTTATTTTGTAGATAATGAAAAATGTGATCTATCGAAGGGTCGATGGATTCGAGATGTAAAAGAGCCTTTGTATACAAATTTCAGCTGTAAAACACTCCCACACCATAAGAACTGTTTCTTGCACGGGAGGATGGACAGGGACTTCCTTCACTGGAGATGGAAGCCTGACCAATGCGAACTTCCTGTCTTCAATCCTAGGAGCTTTCTGAACATTGTTAAAGGAAAAACGATGGGTTTCATAGGTGACTCGCTGGCCAGGAATCACGTGGATTCGCTTCTCTGTTTATTATCTGAGGTTTGATCTTGAAATCCTTCTCTCAAATATATTCAGACATATGACACCAAACGTTTACTCGCATTTTAATTATATGATCCAGTTGGATAAGATCCAACACCCTTAATGAATTTGTTTGTAGAATTTTCATTCCCATATCTTAGGCTTCTAAGTTATAACCAATGCTTTATGCTTTGTTAATACTTTTGTCTATAATTTGAGCTAATCTAGTACATTATTAGTACATACACTATCACAGTTAAATATATAACATGTATGTAAAATTTGGATTTTAAATTCGAATTAAGATTAATTATCATACATCTAACGAAAATACAACATCAAACACACTACAAAAATAACAATTTTGAAGGATTTGTAATACATCAGTTTTGAGAAAATTATAAATATTACATTATAAATCTTCAACCTATTCCACATAATATTAATCTCTTTAAGTGGGTAGACCCTAAATTTTACAAAAACAGAAGAAAAATATGTGTAGTATAGCAATCAAGGAAGAAAAATATATGTTTTGCATCGAAGTTTACTTTTTTCCATAATCATTGACTGTAACATAGCATATATTTTTCTTCATTTTTCTCAAAGTTTAGTAGCTACCCGTTTAAAGTAATTATATGCATGATAATTCTAGACAAAAAAAAAGAATATTGTTTTTTCAATTTATGTTATTCATAATTTTAAAAAATAATTCATTAATACATAAGTGTCATGTACAACTGAGAATTTAAACAAAATAGTAGACTTCTAGCTTAAGATACTAGAATACTACGCTAATTCCATCCTTATCATACAATTAATTCTATCTTTATTGTATAGAAATACAAAAACTAATTCTATCCTAATTGTATACTATAAGAATATAAGAGTGATATAGACTAAAAGGATAGCGTCTGCTCTTATCCACAAATTTGGTAAGGGCACAATCAATGAGTTCACAACCACTATTGTCATAACAAACTAAACTTTGTGGACTTGAAAAACTCCCACATTCGGATGAACTACATGCTGGTTATAAGTCAGGTTGGGAACCTTGGTGGTAGCAATGATGATAGATAAGTTGAAACTGTGGAAATCGTAAAAATTACTGGGAGTTGTACCGGGATGTTGAAATAGCTGCAAAAGAGATATTTGATTCTTCAAAGTTATAGGTAAATCAAAATAACTTTTTTGTGTGTATAGAAGAAGGTAACAAGTGCCTGCTTTTTCCATTAATATGCCCAAAAGTTTTGATCTAACCAATGTCCAACCGATTCTCGATTTGGCCATAGAATATCACCTAGTTAAAAATCAGTTGGCTGCATTTCAAACCATTTAAAACATAAAAAATTCTTAATCTATGTAGCTAAAGTAGTGGATCTTCTTAAACAATTACAAAGAAAATTAAGTTAGTTGAATTAAATAAAATATTAGTACAACCAATCAAAAGTCTTAAACAGATGTCAATAAAGTTACAGCATTTTGGGTTAAAAAACTAGTGGAGTTTGGTTCGATTTCACCTTTAGCTGCATAATCACAATGAATCAATTAAACATGTCTCATTTTTTTATATTTCTAACTTTGACTAATTTTCATGGGGGTAAAGTGTATGCATTTAAGATTGAAGAGCGTAGAGTTCAGCTACCTACTAAGTACAGGGGTAAAGTATTACTACTACGTGATTGACATTTTTCATATAATACTAGTGTTTATGCCCGCTTAGTAGCAAATTCACAGCTTTGAAAGCTGAGTTGGAAGGGCGAGGAATTCAAGTCCGGGTGGAGTCTGTAAAGTGCTTCACTAACAAGGCTGCAGATGCAATTGTGAAACTGTTTGGTAATTTGAAAGGGCCAAAAGTACGAGGGAAGGGAGGCAATGTCAGGACTGATCTTACAAAAGATAACTCAAGTGAAGTTGAAAGAAAAGTTAAAGAAAATTTGCTGAAGAAAAGTAATCTTGATATCATTATTAAGAAGAAAAGCTAAAGAAAATTTGCTGAAGAAGATTAATTCTTATAATTTATTTAGTCTTTTCTTTTAATACAACTACATTTAGTCAGAACTATCACTTGTCAAATGTTAAAATCATAGTTTTATTAATCTAATTAGATATTGGACCGACAATATTACAAATGCAAGGGATGTAGCCATACAGTGCAATAACAAATTCAAATTCATTTAACTTGAAAATCTTTGAACAACTACTATATTTCACGAAAAACATTTGTCTGAGAAAATATTTCTTGATCTTAAACATTTCACATCCCACCATACGATGCCATAGCCATAGGCTGGATTTGAATCAAAGGAAATTTATATGAAAAAAGTAAATCAAGAGATGGGGAGTTAAAAGGAAGTTAAATTAGACTTGTTTTACATTTGGAATGGTGAGAATACATAAATAAAGTAGACTTGATTCAGGCCCTTATTTAAAGCTAGCAAAAGTTTGGTGGACATAAATAAAATTTTTTGGTCAACAATGTACGTGAAAGTACACCATACAATATAAAAAATCCATAAATCATATCCACACCAACTTTAATCACGTTACTCTCAGAGTTGGGGCACTGAAGCACTAAATTACACTGTCGTCTAGGTACTCTCGAGTTTGTTTGGACAAAGGAAATTTAGAAAAAAAAATTTTGCCTCACAAATCCCAATCACCTTTTTATCTTCCCAACCACCTTTTTATCTCACATACATCACATCACAAAAGTGCTACAGTAAATATCTCAAATAAATCATCCAAATAAACTCTTATCCAAACAAACTCAGTGGTTTTTGCCCCCACTAGTGAATAAAAAGCCAAGATACAAATGACTAATTTGGTGAATTGATTGTAATTGAGTACTGAACCATTGAAAACCAACTTGTTTCTATTATTTCGGCACTTTGGAAGTTAATTCGATTACTCAAATACTCCATAGTCCAGTCATATAAACTTTGATGGAAAATAAAAGAAAAGAGGTCTATCGGTTAAGTATGCTTAGCAGCTTGCAACTCAAAAAATCAGAGAAAACCTGTTAACTGAAGTATTCTTCACTAATTGCAATTTCTTTCAACTCTTCCAATTTTCAAATTAACTCCCAATTTATGGGAAGAAGTTCAAATTCCTTTCTTTGTATTCACCAATTTGCATATTGTTGGCATATTGCATATTATTGTCTTTCAAAGTGAATTGGAGTTAATTTGGTAATGCGCAAATAGGCACTCAGTCGTTATTTTCACTAATGAAATATTTCTAATAGTATTTGTAAACATATTTTGTAGACAATTGATCAATAATAGTTCGATTAAGCAAAATGTATTTCACAGAGTTGGAAACGAGAACATTATGTACAGTTTATCAAAACATAAACACCATTCATAGAAAGTAATTATGATAGGTTTTTTTCTTTTTATGTTTTTCAAAGAAATATTATCATTGTAGCAAGAAATAAAACGGAACCCCACACCTCTTTTTTTTTTTTTTTTTTTGCTTTTTATATGTTACCATGCTGCATGCATGGATAGAAACTTGGTTAAATCTGGTTCAAAGAAACTCCATTTTGCAGGAAGAAACCCCACAAGAAGTATACAGGGGGGATGAGGGAGGCAAAACCATAACGTGGCACTTTCCTCATCACAACTTCACCATCATGGTGCTGTGGTCGCAATTCCTCGTCTCCGCCTCGGAGATGGTAGTGAACGGGTCAGCAACCGACAGTTTCCATTTGCACCTAGACAAAATTGATGAGAGTTGGGCGCAAAAACTACCAGCCCTGGATTATGCCATTATCTCAGCCGGCCACTGGTTCTTCAGAACCAACTACGTGTCCGAGGGTGGTCGTTTTCTTGGATGCATTTACTCCCACGATCCTAACGCAACGTACCTGACCCCTGACATTGCCATCCAAGGAGTTTTTAGGCTTGCTCTTAAGTCCATCAACGACTGCAACAACTGCTCGAGGATGCTAACTTTAGTGAGAACATTTTCACCAGCCCATTTCGAGAATGGCGCATGGAACATGGGAGGGACTTGCAATAGAACAAGCCCACTTGCTCCAGAAGAGATTAACTACAATGGCGTGGAATGGGATAACAGGAATGTCCAATTAGCAGAGGTTGAAAATGCACACAAATTGGGAGAGAAAAGGGGGAGAACATTTGATGTTTTAGATGTTACTGGAGCTATGTCAATGAGGCCTGATGGCCACCCTGATGTACATTGGGATCCCTTCTGGGCTAAGGGAACCAGTGATTGCATCCATTGGTGCTTGCCGGGGCCGGTTGATACTTGGAACGAAATTTTGCTTGAAACACTGAGAAGGCATGCATCAGAAGATGTTAAAAACTAAAATACTTCAATACTGAAACAGTTTGGACTCCAAAAAAAGCCGCCAGCGGAGCTCATTGTTTGTTGAGGTCTAACCCATTTGAGAGGCAATCCTAATGCGGGCTGTCTTTCTGCGGTTAATATCCGGGAAGAGACTCTCTGCAATTATAAGAGCAATTGCACTATACAATTCTTGGTTCGGATGGGATGCATTTGAAATTGGACAGATTAGATTGATTTTGAGATGCAATTTAAGCCGGAGGAATTGTAAGTAAGAGTTCTTAAATTCAATTCCTTACTTTAAAAAGAATTTAAAAAAAGAGATACAATTTTTAATGAGTAAAAGCTCTCTCTCTCTATATATATATATGCACATTGTTTTATTCATGTGTATATTTTTGTTTTAGTTTTCACATTTGTTGTGCTACTGCTTGCATTGTATGGCATAACTGGTACTGATAATTGTAGAGATGCCGAACCTGAAATACCCTCTCAAACTGCTGAAGTGAGATTTGGGAGAAAATCTCAAAAATTTGATCACTGATTAAGTGATTTTTGTTGGCAAAATAAATCAAGTTTATAAGTTTCTATTTATTTATTTGTTAGTTTTATTGGAGTTAGGTATATAGTATATAGTCGTGTGATTTAGGAGTTTGTGTGTTTTTTTTTTATAATTTTTTATTCAAGTAATTTCTTACCCAATCTGATATGTTATAAATAGAACGTTATTTTTTTTTTTTTTGAGGGAATAGGACATTACTTGGAGAGTCTTCTTAAGGGAGTGCAGGAGAGACTGCAAGGTTTTTATTGCACGTGGCTTTCTTTCATTGTTTGTTATTTCAATAATAGTGTGAATTATTTATTTTCTTCTCTACAACGTAAATATTTTGAGTGGTTATTTTACTCCTTTAATTCTGTAACCCCAAACGTATAGTTAATATTAGAACTCTAAATTTGCGTTCTACAATTTTCATTTTGGATTGCCTTAGGTGGATTTGGCCATTCTTTGCTTTCTGAATGTAATCATCGTTTGTTTATACTTGTGTCTTAGGCATTACTTCTCTTCTGTCATAGAATAACTTTATACCTAAAATTCACCTTTACAAAACAAATCTTTATTAATTGAGAGTCTATTTATGTCACTTTTAATTAAGAAAATATTTTTGAGTGATAGAAATATTTCTAGGTGCTTGGTAAATATCATTAGTAAATTTAGTGGTGGAGCTTTTCGTCTCAAAAACACTTTTTGTGTAAACTCAAAATTGGTGTTTCTGAAATAATTTTCATGTTTCAAAAAATAGAAAATAAAAATCTAACCATTTGATCATAAATTATGAATTGAATACAGACATAAATACAATCAAATAATAATATAATTCAGTACTTAATAAGTATTTTTATCAAAAGCTCTATTAAATAAATAACATTTTTAACCACAACATCAAACAGGCAGTAAAAATGTCACATCAAAACCAGTTCAAATCCAATCTAGAATGTGTAAATGTGTCTAGAATTATATCCCAACTTCAAATTTTTTACATTATTTCCGTAACACCAATAAAAATTGACGCATGGACAACTTTTTATGTCAAATTAAAAAGAGAAAAATCATTTAAAATGTGCCCCCACATTTCGTCAAGTGAATTTTTCATCCTTCACTTTTAGAATAATAACTTTACATCCCTTACAAAATTAAGTCGATAAAATTTGGTCCGAGTGTAGATTTTCAACCACTTTTTACCTTGAATCCATCACGTAATTCACACATGATCATAGTTTTAGGGACAAAAAGGTTAGATTCTATTTGCAATTAAATAAATGATTCAATCTATATTCATTTTTATCTCTAAAAAAGTAAGATCTGACCCAAATCATATTTATTTTTTCTACAATAGTGAGATTTGACTCAATTTATATTCATTTTGGCTACTAAAAAAAATGACTGCATCTAACCTTTTTTGTACATAAAAAATAACTGCATGTGAGTCACTTGATGATTTCAGGCTAAAAAGTTGTTGAAAATTTAGGTTGAAATCAAATTTTACTAATTTGAATTTGTAATAGATGTAAAATTAACATTTTAAATGTGAAAAATGAAAAAATTAATTTATTAAAATGTAAGAAACGTTTTGATCGATTTTTCCGATAAAAGAATTCCTGTTTGAATTAGAGTTATCATGAGGCCCATCACTACAATGACTTGAAGAAGTGGGCCGGAGTTCCCAAGTTGACTCACATATTTCAGATGCTATGACACAGTATATTGTTTAGTTCTTCGCAAAAAGCACATTGAGGGAGCATATCATACACAGGCTCCTAATTTTGCACCACGCACCGCTCAAATGCACGCGCGACCAATAGCCTTCCTCATCCAGGCTGCAGCCACTTAGCCAACTTTGGATCATCTTGATTTTTAAAAGGTTGAATGGTTCGAGTCCAAACATCACTATGACAGGTCAGAATATATAATATATCGCTTACACATTATTCCTGGAATAGAAAATTTCGTTTGGTACACTTTTGGTGTTACCTTGTTAAATCATGCATTTGGATACCTTGTGTTTCATGATTCACCAATTCTTACATCAGTCACTCTAGTGCATGGTGTAATAACCTTTATCTTATATTCACTGAGAAAATGTGTGTTGCGCTGCTCTACATTGTAACAAGGTATGTGACACATTTAGGTGATTGGGGTAGACAAATTAGACGAATTATTAATTGTACTATGCTCCCCAGCCAATGGATTCTAGCTAATGAAGGTTTCCATTCAGGAAAAATTCCTATTCTTTGAAAAATATCATTGATATAAATTTCCTCTATAAATCCCATGTTAACCAGTGTTTTGAAAATCGGACCGGACCGGCCGGTTCGACCGGTTGGACCGCGAACCGGCCATGGCTCCGGTCCGGTTCTTTGCTATAGTTGACCAGGTTAGAAAACCGGTCAAAACCCGGTTAAACCGTGGAAACCGCCGGACCGGATTGAACCGGCGGTTTCCGGTTTTCGAGATTTCCTCTTTTTTTTTTTTTTTTTTTTTTTTTACGTTTTGCAAAATGCAGCTATCAAGATTCGAATTCAAGACCTTTGTAATAAAAGACCAATGTAGTAACCATTGCACCATCACATCTTATTAGTTTTTTTTTGATAACTTATTTATATAAAACAAAAACTCATATTTCTTTTTTTCATTTTTTTTACAAAATCTAATCATCTCATGACTCTTTCTTTTTAATCTTCAACACACACACACACACTCTCTCTCTCCTCTTTTTTTTGTCACTCTCTTTTTAATCAAACCACTTTATTTTTAATTTATTGATGTTTTCTTTCATCTTTTAATTTTATTTTTGTCTATTAAATTGAAAAAGGTTAAAAAAGAATTATTTTTCTTTAACCCAAATTATTTAATGCCACAACCACTCACTTTTATTTCATTTTTTATTTCTTATCAAGTTTGCATTTCTATTTTCGATTCTCTTGACTTCTTTCAAACTCCAAAATTCCTTTTTTAAATTGCAATCTCTAAATCCCAAAACGTAAATTAAAATTTTAGTTCACAAAATCTAAATTCTCATAGACATGAATTTTGTATAATTTTAAAATATTATGATATTTTTGGGTTAGATCTAAGATTTTTTTGGTAGATATAATTGAAATTGAAATGAAATTTATTTGTTTTAACTTATAATTTAAAATTTTTATTTTTAAAAAATCAAGTTATTCAAAAATAGTAAACTTTTCATCATATAATGTATTAAATTAGTCCATTACATGTCTTGTTTTGTGCATAAATATTTATATAAATTATTTTTTTTTTAAATTCATTGAACCGAGATTGAATCGGTCCGACCGATTGAACCTCGACCCTTTCACGTCACCGGTTCAATTAACGGTCCGGTTTTTAAAACATTGATGTTAACTACTCTGTTTTCAAACTCGGACCAGACCGGCCGGTCGAACCGGGAACCGGCCAGGTAGCCGGTCCGAGTCACATTAAAAAACCGGAAATTTAAAACCCGGTCAAAAACCGGGTTTGACCGGGGAAAAACCGGTTTTTCCGGTTCAACAGTAATTTTTTTTAAAAAAATTCAAACTTTTTAATATTATGTTTTGACCCCCTAAATTGTTAAAACTTATTGATATACCTCAAATATTTGATACTTTATAAATATTGTCCTAAAATTTGATGTTATTTTTCAATTAAATTCATAATTTTAATTCTAAACTTGTTAATATTTATTAAATAATATAAATTGCTACTTGATTGTTCTAATTTCTTTGTATTTTCTTGTTAAATATATTTGAAACATCAAATATATATGGATATACCTTTATTAATATCAATATATTATTAGATATTATATATATAATATTTTAATTTTTAAATAATTTTTATTTATGACGTCATCCGGTTCGACCCTTATCGACCCCCGATCGAACCCATTGACCCCTGACCCCTGACCCCTGACCTCGGCCGAGTCGCTATCCGGTCCGGTTCTGAAAACATAGGTTAACTATACACCATTGGAGCTCAAAATACCCATGGAACATTGGATTCTTTTGCTCTTAAAGTCATGAAAACTATGGTCAAATACAGTTGTGTAACCACCCATAAAGCGGCTGAGAGACTTGAGATCAAACGCGAAACAAAGGAGGAGAGTAGGACTAAATCCACCAGAATTTCACTCAAAATACTTGTGAACTCAAGTAATTGGAGACTAGCTAGGTTTTTGTATTTGTCGTGTGCACATACCAATGCCGTTACACGAACCAATGAGTGTTTTCATCTCCATCATTTGTTTTCATCTCTTTGTTGCTGAAATTGACGATTGAACTTGCATTTCAGAAAATTTTGGTGTTGATCTGAGTTGAGGGTCTGAATTTGATTCGGTCTAAGTGAGCTCTACTGAATTGGAACTGGAAATCATGGGAATTCCATTATTTGCACGCACATGCATGGTGCACCTAATGATCAAGGAGCCGAAGAAGGCAAGGGCAAAAGGCGCACTAGCGGTTGATATTATCATTTCCTGTACATAATTTTAAAGTTCACCATTTGAATATGCTATTTAGAGTTATTTTAAACTTTTATCATTTGAATGATTAACGTTTTTATTTTTAAACTTCGCCATCTCATCATTTCACATTATCAAATCTTCCTTCTTTCCTATAGCTTAGATTAATAATTACCTTTTATGTATAATTGCCCACTATCATATTTATTTCTACCTCTATTCTTATAACTATTCACTGCCAAATAATAATTTATTTGTATATATTATTTATGTAAATGTCAATTTTCTATATGTTTTATAAAAATATAAAACCAAATCTCATACATAATAATTTCAATGATTATATTTCAAAGATTTTTAAATATTCATTTACTGTTGCACATTAAGATTTGGGGAATGCATTTTCTTGTATATTGAATGAGATGTGATTTTTTTTTTATCTAAAAACTTTTCTTAGGGTTGAACATAAAATAAAAATCATTGATTTAGCAAATCTATTTAGACATTTTTCTTACGTTTGAACATTAAAAAAAATTAACCAAAAAAGGCTGCAGGCTTACTAAGCACGGCTGTCTTCAAATTTTTTTTTTTTTTTAAAATAAAGCTACAGGCTGTCGGGCTAACAACGTGGTAGAAAGTCAAACAAATGCTTAGTTAGCTCGGAAGCCGGACCTTTTAAAAAAAATATATTCTCTTGCTCAGCCCGATAGGCATGGTTCTGTACTAGGATTATGTCAGAGCATTATTGTTACGATTTTTTCTTTTTTGGGCAATAATTAAAGGAATTAGACATAGTATTACATGATTGCATGGGTGTGTGTTAATAAAGATGTATCTATATATCAAGGATTTTTCTAACGAGTCCCCTTAGGACACTCGTTAATACACCTATCATTTGCTTAATGTACCCTAAACACACACACACACTAATAAATTTTTTTTTTTTTGTTGACAAGGGACCTTGCAATCACTACCAAAAGTACGCACTGGGTAAATTCCGCTCCGTGCAATAGCCCGCCAACCATAAGGAGGGGTAAGACGCACTAGGCAAATCCTGTGCGATGGCAGATGTCTTAGGAGAGGTTGTGGTCGATACTATTGCATTTATATATTATTATCCTTTATTGCATACTAATAATTATTATCCTTTATTGCATTTATATACTTTTTCTATTTAACCTTGTCTACTCCTTGTATTTATTTTTTTCTAATTAACCTTATATTTTCAAAAATATAACATCTGAAATATATCTTAACGATATGACACCCGTTAGATAAACCGATAAATCAATAGATACATCGACCACAACTAGTATTCTTGTGCTTCAACCGTAATGTCTGTCTTTTAAATAAGAAAATGAAAGTAATCCATGCATGAGCTTATTAGTAAATGAGACCATTTATTATATGTGACGTCCAATGTAGTTATACGAGAGTGAACCAGAAGGTATACGAGAGTGAACCGAAAACCTTCCAATTCACGGTTCAATCGGTTCAAAAGTTTAATAATTTTTTTATTCATTTTAGTATTAAGAATTTTGAATAAAACTAAAATATTTATTTGATAAAATAAAAACTTAATGAAAACCGGTTGAACCTCTCGGTTTTTACCGATTCAATTAATTCTTTGATTTTTTAATTGAATCAGACCGAAGGCATGGCCGATTCACGGTTCAACCGATTGAATTGGCCGATTCGGTTCGATTTTCAAAAACACTGGCTAAATGATCTTACCAAGACCATGTAGTCTTGAATTTCATAAATTTTGCATTCTACATCTTTTGATTACGAACTAATGTTGTCAATCCAAATCAGTCAAAATTGGATGCCAACTCATGACTCATTAATTATATTGACTTGGTTCATAATAGTCATTGCTCTTTGAATTCATGGTCCCCAAGGGCTATTCAATCACTTCCTAATGACTAGCAATGCCAATTACAGCTAAACGTACATGTCAGCTTGGGACTCTTTAACTACTATTTACAATCATTTGGGATGTCACTTTCCAGTGAGTCTTTAGCCCATTGTGTTAGAGCCCTTCTTCAATTAAGTGTAGAGCTTCCAAAGTAACACTAAAAAAATCTTTAATTAATATACACCTAAGAATTCCAAAGTACTATCACTTCCTCAAGTATATAACTTCTAATGAAATTAAATTTAGAGCCGAGGGATTTTCACAAAGTCGAGGGATTTTGTCACCCCAACCTGGGCTCAATGTAGCTAGCTACGCCTGCCAAGTCCTCTGATTATGGCCTTTATTTGGCCATGGATGGGAAAAAGTTTGATTTTGGCTCTTTTTTTTTTTTTATTTATGTAACAAGGGCATTTTGAGGAGAAGAAAATACCAAATGATGAAATTGTAGTTTCATTACTCCATGGCCTGCTGAGATCTGTTTTCAATTGCCAGATTTTAGTAAATGATATTGTTCTGCAAACTATTAGTAGTTAAATGCTGAAATTAAAAGTTCAAGGTGCATAGTGAGATTTGGAAGTAGTTTAGGATGCTAGTGTAATTAGCCATAAATTAACATCATGCGTGTTCACCGGGCTGGACGGATCCGAGATTGCCGCCGTGGAAAAGGGTGAAGAATCAATTCAAAATTGTTCCATCAATGTGGTAGGTAGATTAACCATGTTAAAAGGCGCAGTGATTCACTTAAGACTTGTCAGACAGTCAGAGCCCCTAAATTACTTAGCTCTATCAAATTAAAGAAAACTAGTACTTTTTGCACGCTTGATGTGTGTCCAATAATAAAAAAAGAAAACTTATAATATTCATAGTAAATGAATTTTATATAAATTTTTCATTGTAAAAGTAAATTTTAATCTCTTAAATGTATTTCATATAATAATTGTAATATCAGAAGTTACAATGCTTAGGTTAGCTATGTTGTAAAATAAATAGTTGAAGCAAAATATTTTTTTCAAGATAACTAACCATAAATATGTATTCAGATAGTTAAAATAAAAATGGTTTCCATAAGGACAAAAATAGCGAAAATTTTTACGGGTCCTTTTTGGTATTATTCGCTTAACTTGTATCTCTCGCAAAAGATATTAGTTTAAATTTTAAATAACACTTCTTTCACAATTTAATGACGATTTTCATTTGTCATATGATATCCAAAAAGGACCGTAAATCCCCTTACAAATAGAGGTTTACAAATTGACAAACACTAAACTCCCTAATCTCTTTTTATATATTTTATAAATAACATCAGATTTCACTTGAGAGTTAAGATGAGTGGTTTTTGTCATTTTTGTGATAAATTGCTTCTTCCCACGTTCAAATAGGGGTTGTGCCAGTGTCATTTGATCATTTGCCACGTCTCGAAGCAGACGAAAACGTCGTATGAGATCCACCTAGCTCCTCATATCTGATATCAGTCATCTACAAAACACAATCATGCAGGTAGGGAATAGCCAACGAATCTAGAGAGTCTATTACTCAGAATGAATCCGACTTTGAAATTAAGCAAACGTATTCATGAGCATAATCTCACTAACAAGGTGGAATATCTCAACTTGGTTAGGCGACCATCTTTGTTGATCTACTCATTATGTTTTACCATATGGCTCAGCTTCTGCTTCCTGTTTGCTTCCAACACTCTCAAGTCCACCTTCGAACATGGAGACTTAGACTAGCCCGAGCAAAGGAACTCCTTAAACCAGCCCGGCAACGGTAGGCCAGGTATTGTCTCTCGTTTCATTGGCACATTTACATTTGTTGACAAAAACATCTTACAATTTGTTAAACCTGCTCCATTTGGTTTCTGAAATGCATTCACAATACATCGAACTCTGTTCTTTGTGATGTTTTGAAGAAACTGAAAAATGTGACCTATCGAAGGGTCGTTGGACTCAAGATGCTAGAGGGCCTTTGTATACAAATTTCAGCTGTAAAACACTCCCTTACCAGAGGAACTGTTTCTTGCATGGGAGGATGGACAGGGACTTCCTTCAATGGAGATGGAAGCCCGATCAATGCGACCTTCCTGTCTTCAATCCCAGGAGCTTTCTAAACATTGTTAAAGGAAAGACGATGGGTTTCATAGGTGACTCACTTGCCAGGAATCACATGAATTCGCTTCTCTGTTTATTATCTGAGGTTTGTTCTTGAAATCCTTCCCTCAAATATATTCAGACATATGAAACCAAACGTTTACTCGCGTTTTAATTATATGATCTAGTTGGATAAGATGCAACTCTGTTAATGAATTTATTTGTAGACTTTTCATTCACATATCTTAGGCTTATTACCAATGCTTTATGCTTTTGTTAAAACTTTGTTTATAACTTATTTAGTCTTCTCTTTTAGTTCATCTACATATTAGTCAGAACTATAACTTGTCAAATGTTAAAATCATAGTTTTATTAAGCTAATTAGATATTGCATCGAGAGTATTACAAATGAAAGTATTTAAATTCATTTAACTTGAAAATCTTCGAAAAACTTCTATATTTCATGTAAAACATTTTACTGAGAAAGTATTTCTTGGTTTAGAACATTTCACATCCAACAAAAGAATGCCATAGCCACTTATTACGCTAAATTTGAATAAAAGGAATTTATATGAAAAAGTGAATCAAAAGATACATAAAAGAAAGTTAAAGTAGACCTTTTTTTAAGCAAAAGCTAAAGTATAGTTGTCTACTTTGTTTGATAAAATAAATGGAAAGAAAATGAGTACGTATCAATGTTCATTATTGGAACCTTTTCTAATTGAAAGAAATTATTTTCCTTCAAGAAATTTCAGCTTGTTTACAAATCAAACGCACGGCACAACAATAAAAAGTGTTGATACTTCATACCTTTTTATTATTTTCCTAGGAACCCAAAAACTATCTCAGGCTCTTGCACGATTCCCTAGCTAGCCACCAAGAAGTCTTTCCCTAATTTTGGCTACTTGTATAATCCACTATAGATCTTGATGACAAAGATCAACTTTTTATATAGGATTCGGATGTCTCATGTTTCTCAAATTGAGATGGTTGCGTTTGGTTCTGCATGGACAATGTCGTAGTTGTTGTACTGACTTTTGATGGTAGACCCACTCGTTCCTTCATATAAATTCAATTGATCAAGGGGCACCAATGTGTGTAACATGGGACTAATACTAGCAAGTGTAGAAGGTGATACAAAGCTAGGAAAAGTTTGGTTAACATAAACATGACTTTATATTTTTTCTTTTTGGTCAACAGTGTACGTGAGTATACACCGTACAGTACCAACCCTATTTGATAACTCAATCTAATATTTAAATTTATTAGGTTCAAATTTTAATATGTTTGATAACCAAAAATAGATATGGCATTGAATTTTTTAGAGTTTATTGCCAAAATAATTCTCCTTCAAAAACATATACCCAAAGTAATTTAATTTTAAAGTTTGTTACCATTATAATTCTTTTTTTACCACTTGGGTTGCATATGTGTTAGGATAGAGATAGAGACACACTCCATTTCTCTTTTTTATCTAATATCTTTCATGATTCTTTCTCATTTTGAACCTTCCCACACTTCTTTTCCTTTCATTATCTTTCTCTTGTCAAACGTAATTCTGAAAAGTCAATATTTATATTAACAATATCTAAAACTTTAGTATCATACTTAATATTGTTTCGGTAGATGAAAATATTCTTCTAAAATCGATAATCTCAAGATAAACAAACATTATTCTCGTCTTTTCTATTGTGAAGTTTATGGAACATTCCTATGGCCTTCAAAAAATGGCCATGAATGGTAAAGAAAATGACGAGAATGTGGTTACTTTTGATTGGTGAAGCTTGAAGTGCAAAGTACTGGTTCAAATATTTCAACTCTACCTGCAATTAGATCACCTATCCCTCTTGGAATTTTTTTTTTCTTCTTGGAAATCTATTATAGTTATACTATGATTGAGTATTTTTTCAAGTTATCCTACTCTACTTAGAGATAAAGAAGAGACGTATACTTATTTGTCTTCTTGGTTCTCATAAAGTATAACCTTTTGTTATTTTTTTTGGTTTGTCACCTATTTGAATGGTTGCCAACTTATTTGAAACTTGTTTTTAGAACCCCATTAACTAATTCCATCTTGATTTTCTTTCATATTCTGAAATTATGGTTCCTCACTAGCTAGGAAATTGTACAAATCATTAAGTAAGAGTGGCAGGAAAAAAAATATAAGGGTAAAACATCATGAACAATGCTGGAAAATATTCAATTGGAACCAGAGAAGAAACTTTCAGCTTGATTACTTTTTGTAAAAGTTTTTTTCAAGGAGTAGGAAGGATAACATAGAGGATAACATAAACAAATATCATAGCCTTGAAGTTTTTGTGACCTTCTCTTGTTATTGCTTACAATTTTCGTTGAAATTTTCATTGCAATTTTGTATTTTTTAAAAATTATTTTTTAAAAAAATATATGCAATAGGTTTGATTCATTTCAAAAAAAAAAATGTAGAGACCAATAATTGCAAGGTCAATAATGGTAGAATTTATTTTAAATAATTATAAGGAAATTATCAAAGTTATGCTATCTTTTTGTGCCTCTATAAGAAAAAAAAATTTAAAATTTTAGTTCATGTTACAAACTATAGAGTACATTAAAACTTTCTTTTCTTGTTATCCTACATGGCAATCAGGATAATTAGGTGGCAACAATAACATCATTATAGGAATAAATTTTGAAAGTGAATCAAATTAGGAATATTTTTTTTAAAAAGTCTTATTTTGGCAAAAAAACTCAAATTTTTTAAGCAAAACTTGTTTAAAAAAATAAGTGATAATCTATTCACCTATCACTTAATGTGATAACATTTAAATGTATCAAATTTAGTACTTAACAATTCAGTAATTCAATGGATTTAGATTTTAGATTTCAAACTTCAAATTTCAGTTTTCAAATTTCAGTTTTATTAAGCACACCCTTAAGTAAGTTAAACACCAAATTGGATTTAAAATCCTTCTTTACACTGTAGGTCAGGAGTTCAAACTCATAACATGCAGTTTAAAAAATTAAAATGGTGTGTACCCCTTTGGTCCATATATATGAGCCTGCTTTTCCCCTAATTCCTTATACAATCTAGTTGGATTTTTCTTATGTGATAGAGTATTGATAGTATAGATGTTACCAATTGAGAGAGAAAAAAATGTAGTATAGATGTTACCAATTGAGAGAAAAAAATATAGTATAATAAAGCCTAGATCCAAGGCCTCACAATCTATGTTTCGTATAATTTTGCACAAGTTAACCTCTGGTGTAAATCAATAGGATTTTGGTATTAATAAGGTCCAGTTTCACATAAATTAGGTACAGTTCAATATATGTTGATTTTTATTATTTAGTATAATTTGATATAAGTTGATTATTATGTATGTTGAGTATAAATTATAAATTTACACCAACTCGTACGAAATGAAACTTATGAGGCCGCGTTTCCCACAAAGCCTTAAGTCGTACCCACACCAACTTCTATCATTTCACTTTTTGAGCGGGGTCACAAGGGCATTAAAATTATGCTGTTAGCTATGTAGTTTTGTAAATATTTGACATTGCCCACCACAAGTCAATAAAATGTAAAGATACGCATGACTGATTTGGTGAGTTGATTGGAATCGAGTAGTGAAGGATTCAAAACCAAGTTGTTTCTATCATTTAGATGTTTTGGATGTAAATTGGGTTACTTAATACTCCATTCATGAAAACATTTATGTAAAAATTAAATAAGAGGTCCATATGTTAAGTATGCCTAGCAGATCACGATTCAAAAAATCAAAGAAAACCTATTAAGTGTATCAGGAGGGATAGTTGGGTGGTATGGAGGGAAGGAGTATAAGTGAGAGATCATGGATTCAAGTCCTCACACTTACACTAAAACAAATGTAAAAAAAAAAAAGAAAAGAAAAGAAACCTATTAAGTGAAGTATTCTTCACTAATTGTAGTCCATTTCACCTATTAAGTGAAAATTATGAAGAGTCAGCTTGATAATTCTCGTCTAATTCAAGTATAGTAATGTATACGTTTATTAATTAGTTTTTTTTTTCATTTCAAGTACTATGGCGTTTTATATTTATTAACACTGGGGAGGGGCTGCTGCCACCTTTCTAAGAATTTGAAAACTTTTTTGGTATTATTGGTATTTTTATAGTTTAAGTCTTTGCCTCACTTCCCAAACAAAATTTTTTTTATTGATTATTATGCTATATTTGGTTTACTTTTGGAGGAATTGTAACTTCATCAATTATGTGCTTTGCCGCGTACAAAATCCTTTAAAAAGTTAATGTAATTCTTGTTAGCACTATTGTAAAAATATCATTGTATCAAGAGATTAAAAAGAATGCATGATATTATATTTGTCTCCACCTGAAATTAATCCACACTCCCGCACTTATCGTGACATGTTTCTGAACTTTCTAGTATGTGTTAACATTCAAACAAATTTTATCATGGTGTCGGAATGTTGGCTAATTTCTCGACAAATCTTTATTGCTCGACCTATAAGAAAACTCTAAATAAGATTGCACTATTTGTTCAATTGATGCCATTTCATTAGTCAAAGAACAACTATTAGATTTGCCAGTTACCATGCTGCATTCATGGATAGAAACTTGTTAAACTTAGTTCAAGAAACTCCATTTTGCAGGAGGAAACCCCACACGAAGTATACAGGGAAGATGAGGAAGGGAAGACCATAATATGGCACTTGCCTCGTAACAACTTCACCATCATGGTGCTGTGGTCCCCATTCCTCGTCTCCGCCTCAGAGATGGCAGTCAACGGCACCGAAACCGGCGGTTTTCATCTGCACCTAGACAAGATTGATGAGAGTTGGGTGCAAAAACTACCAGCCCTAGATTATGCCATTCTCTCAGCCACCAACTGGTTCTTCAGACCCAACTACGTGTACGAGGGTGGTCATTTTCTTGGATGTATTTACTGCTCGGACCCAAACGTGACGCACCTTGGCCCTGACATTGTCATACAAGGAGCTTTTAGGCTTGCTCTTAAGTCCATCAACGATTGCAACAGCTGCTCGAGGATAGTAACTTTACTGAGAACATTCTCACCATCCCAATTCGAGAACGGCACTTGGAACACGGGAGGGACTTGCAAGAGAACACGCCCATTTGCTCCAGAAGAGATTTACAACGGTGGCCTGGATTTGGTTTACAGGAACGCCCAACTGGCAGAGATTGATAATGCCCGCAAATTGGGAGAGGAAAAGGGAAGAGCATTTGATGTTATAGATGTTACTGAAGCTATGCTAATGAGGCCTGATGGCCATCCTGGATTACATTGGGATAACCGATGGAACAAGGGACTGAGTGATTGCCTCCATTGGTGCTTGCCAGGGCCTGTTGATACTTGGAATGAATTTTTACTTGAATTGCTCCAAAGACATTCCAGCTTCCCTCTTAGCTCTAGAAGTCATGCAGCAGCAGAAATTAAAAAATTACTACTGCAACAGTGAAACAGTTTTGGACTCCAAGAAAAAAGTCACCAATGAAGCCAACAGTTTGATAGAGGTTTAACCGGTCTTAGAGGCAATGATATGTGGGCTGTGTTTTTGCAGTTAATATTGAAGGGACTCTCAGCAATTATAACAGTAATAGCACTATGCAATTCATGGTTCGGAATGGATGAATTCGAAATTGGACAGATTAGATTGATTTTGGAATACAAATTTTAGTGAGTTATTTTTTAAATGTCTTTGCATATTTATTGTATTAGTTTTTATATTTTTTATATTAGTGCTTGCGCTGTAGGGATAACTAGAATTGGGAATTGCAGAGGTGCCGGATCCGTTACTATCCTCTCAAACCTCTAATGCGATTTTTAGGAGAAAATTCCAAATTATTTGATTATTGAATTTCATATTTGCTTGCCTTAGCATGAATTTTTAAATTTTATTTTAGTGCAAATGAAAGGACCCGAGCTCAGAACCTCTCATTTACATTCTCTCTTCCCCAACCATCCAACCCATCCCTCCCTCATGCGTCTTCAACACGATTTGGTGATTCTTTGTGCTATTTAATTTGCTTACCTCTTTTTTTTTTTTTTGTTAATCGATAACTCCTATACTAATCTTACTCCTAATTTTACTCTAGCCTATCTAAGGAAAGGCCCAACCAAGCTAATGAGGATTAGAGACAGTGGATCTCACATCAAGACCAAAGGGGTGTACTATTCTACATCCTTTAAATTTAGAAGAAATCATATATTAGTGGCAATTGATGGGAAGTGAGGTTCGAAACCTTGATCTCTTATCCCACAAAAGCAGTTAAAGGCACATATTAGTGGCTATTTAATTTGTTTATGCTTGTGTGTTATGTCATAGATTTACTTTTTTTTTTCCGTCATAGAATACCTTTATACCTAAAATTCACCTTTACATAACAGTTCTTTATTAAGTCAGAGTCTATTTAGAAATGCTGTGTTTTTCAAAAATGGCGAGTTTTTGGTCTCAAAATCTCTTTTTGCAGAAACTCAATATTAGTGCTTTTGAATTAACGTTCATGTTTTAAAAAATAAAAAATAAAAATTTGACGTATTTATTAGAAATTATGAACTGAATAAAGATATAAATATATCCAAATGATATGATTATTTAACAAGTACTTATACGGGGCGAGGAGGTGTTGATCTAGTGGTTAAGATTAAAACTTTAGAGGTTCTAGATCTAAATCCCTCTATATCTTCATTGCTTTTTAAATCTCACTCCCCTCCTGCTCAAAATTTTTTTTTTTAAAAAAAGTACTTTTACCAAAAGTTAAGTTCTACTAAATGAAGTTTTTTTTTTTAACCGTAATTTCAAATAGGCACCAAAGATCTCATATCAAAAGCTAGTTAAAAAAAAAAAAAAAACTTTTTTACCATAATTTCAAACAGGCACTGAAGATCGCATATCAAAAACTAGTTCAAATCCAATCTGGAGCGTGTAATGGTGTCTAGAATAATATCCCAACTTCGAATTTGTGTTTCGTCCTTCTAATCAAAATGGTCCATGAACAACGTTTCAATATCAACCGAAAAAATTTCATTCCGAATTTAGAGTTGTCAAGAAGCCCATAACCACGATTACTTGACAAAGCGGGCCGGAGTTCTAAAGCTGAATCAAATTTTTCAGATGCCATGGTACAGCACATTGTTTAGTTCCACCCAAGCAGCAGGTAGAGCAGACACAGGCTTCTAATTTTGCCGTACGCCCGGCCCGAATGAACAGTCAACTAAAAGCACTCATCAGGGCTGCAGCCGACTAACCATAGCACTTCCTCATCAGGGCTGCAGCCGACTAACCAAATTAATCCCCTACTCATAATATAAAATAATCCATGGAAAAAGTGGTATTAGTCATCCTGAGATGATTAAGAGATATGGTAATGAAATTTATACTAATTATCCTTATAAATGATAGAAATTTATATTTTCATAATTAAATAACCTTATCCTCACACGATAATATAAAATGAGTTGACTAATTTGCCCCTACTAATTAATTTAAATTTTTTGACTAATTTACCCCTACTACCAACATAACAATATTTGAACTAACTTGTACTTGCAAATGATACAAATTCATACTGAATATTATATAACCATACTTTTAGACAAATGCAAATGATATTCATACTGAGTATCATGGAGAAAGTGGTATTAGTCATTCTGGAATGACTAAGAGATAGGATGATAAAATTTTAAACTAATTTATCCTTATAAATAATGTAAATTTATATTTTCATAATTAAATAACCTTACCCTCACACAATAATATAAAATGAGTTGACAAATTTGCCCCTACTAATTAATTTAAAATTTTGTGACTAATTTACCCTTACTACTAACATACCAATATTTGGACTAATTTGTAATTGCAAATGATATAAATTCATACTGAATATTATATAACTATACTTCTACATAATAATATGATAATAAATGGACTAATTTACCCCTACTGATTATATTAAAACATTTTTACTAATTTGCCCCTATTCATTATTTTAAATTTTTTTGGCAGAATTATCCCTATTAATTAATTTAAATTTTTAACTAATTTGCCCCTACTTACATCCTAATAAAAGATGATATTTCCCTTTGACTAAATTGCCCTTACTAACCTTATTTTCTCAACCAAATTCTATATAAATATATAACCTTATTAATTGGGCTATGCGAATTAAGGCTTCAATAAGCTCAAGCTCGACACAAAAAAAATCTTCTATATTGGTTTAATTTGGCTCATTTAAAACTCTTAAGTGGGTTAGATTTTATTCAATTTAATCCTAATTTAGGCAAAAATTGGCCCATCATTTAATTAAATTTCAAATTTCAAACTTATATTCAAAAATTAGTCTAAAACCTATTTTTAAGGGTCCAAATAGGCTGAGTTCGAGTGAATGCAAATATTTATAAATCAAAACCCTTGATTTACTTTATAATTCTAAAGTTTCAAATTACTTTATTTTAATAAAAGTTATAAATTATTAAATTATTTTATTAAAACAATCTTACAAATTAAGGAGTGCTTTAGTTATTAAAATAGTAATCCTACCTCATCCAATTTCCAACCAAACACAAGATAGGATGATTTCCAATACATCCTATTCAACGTTTGTAAGGCCCGAAGACAACCAATGAGACAGTTGATAAGAAAGCACAAGTGCTTGTGAGTAGAAGAGATAAACAAATTAAAGATCATAAACGTAACAATAAGTAAATAAAAAGGAAAGAGTTACAAACCAATTAACTACCCAACTCCTCTTGAGCTTGTAGATTAATTGAGACAAGCTACTTCAAGTTGATGAATTATAATCACTCTTGTGTACAAAGGAAGGTTCACCTCCTCCTTGTCCCGAACTCCGCTCGGTCAAGCCAGGACGTTTTACTATCCCTCAGGACAACCCTCACAGAGCTACACTCATGAAAGTTCACTCACAAATGAAAAGCTTACAAAGAACCTCACACCACTAAGACTACAAATCTAGCTTTGGAGACTATTTTCTAGCTAAAATATCTCTTGAGATCTTGTAAACAAAGTGTGCAAAAGTTATCTGAAGTATCTGACCAACCACTATTTATATAGGACCAAGAAAGTGCCTCATTAACGCATCCAACGGATAGAAAGTAGCTGAATAGTCAACTAGCCGTTGGGGACGTCGGACGTCCGACAGATTAATCACCGTCCGATCCCATCGTCCAAAATCAGCCAAGTTGTCGTTCGGACGTCCGATGGTATTTTATCGTCCGAGCTTCTGTGTCCGAACGTCGTCCAGAGAGTTATCAAATCTTCGTGGAATTTTTAGGACGTCCGATGAGATTGATGTGCGTCCGAAGCATGCGTCCAATCCTTCAGGACGTCCGATGCTTCCTTACGAGCGTCCGACAGAGTTTCCTTCTTGATGTTCTTCATCCTTTCGGACGTCCGATCCTGACTATTTGAGCGTCCGACAGCTTCAGCATACTTAGTTCCCTTTCAATTGCACTTGTTCATGGAATCAAACAACTTCAAAACTGAAAGTATATCTTGAAGAAATATTAGTATCATCCATTTGTTTTGTAAACATCAAAAGATAGGGATCAAGATCAACATTCTCCCCCTTTTTGATGATGACAAAACAATGGATGGAAGAAAGGAAAAAGATTGAGCATATGAGCATAGACTCCCCCTCACTCATTGCAACCAAACTTATAATTTCAGAATAACTCCCCCTAACACATAGCATCCATTTCTCCCCCTTTTTGTCATCATAAGATGAGAGTAATACCCAACAACCATAATCCAACAATAATAACAGAGAATCCAATATTCAAAACAAAACAGAGAAATGATACCAGAATTCAGCAATAGCAACATACCAACATATCACAGAGAGATTAGCAAATCATCGTTAGATCAGAATAGTTCTTTTCTCTCCCTTTTTGACACCATACAAATTCAGTAGTATTCAAAAATATCAGCGAAAACACAGATCAAAGTATCGGAAATATCAAAAAAAATATTGTGAACAAGAATCACTGCAATGATTAACAAAATCTCCTATTTGTTAAAGTTAGCATCATGTCTAACTATCCACATGCATTCATGCCTCTTCTCATATTCTTTCTCACATAACAATCACTTTTCATGTGACCTTTTTGACAACAAAAATTACACATAACCAAAGAGTTATCTACATGAACAGGTTTAATAAATCTTACTTGTCTTCTCCTATGGATAGCAAATTCGTTGGAATTAGAATTCAACTTATTCTTTTGAAAACAGACTTGTTTCTTGTGTTTAAGCAACTCATTTAGACCATCCATTCTTCTTTTCAAATCACCTTGTTCCTTTTTGAACAAATCACAAAGTTTTGTTTTTCTATCAAGTTCAAAATGTAAAGCAGTCTCAATCTTTTTGAAGTAATCATTTTCAGCTTTCAACTTTTTATTTTGTTGAAAAAGATTTGCATTATCTCGAAACAAAAAATCAATTTTCTGTTTTAACCCCTTGTTTCTAGCATAGGACTGTTTCAAACTATCATGCAATTTTATAATGAAAGATTCAATATCATCATCAGTTTATTCATCACTTTCAACTTGAGAGTTATAAGATGTTACCTCATCATCTCCAATGGCCATTAGTGCCATTTGGGCCAACTCTTCTTTTTCTCTTTTTGAATTGCATTCATCCCATGTAATTTTGCAATCTCCTCTTGAACTTCTCTTGTTGAAGATCTTCTTGAAACATTTGATGTGAGGAGTTATATCATTGTCCACTTCCATGTTTTCATTACCCATGAAGGATGGGTTATCCCCCACTTGAGATGCTTTAAAAGCTATGCCTCTCTTATACATTCTTGCATTTTCTTCCTCTTGCACTTTGAATTTCAGCTTTAATTCATAAGAGATTAGGGAATTCACAAGAGATTCAATGGACATAGAATTTAAATCATTTGCCTCTTCTATAGCATTTATTTTGTTTTCCTATTCTTTTGGCAAGGCATTCAAAATCTTTCTATTTTTCTCACCCAAAGAATATTCTTTTCCAAGCAATTTAAGATCTTGAATAATGTCACAAAATATAGTACACATCTTATCAACATTTTCAAGAGGATGCATTTTGAAAAATTCATATTGAGAAACAAGCAAAGATTTCTTTTGTTCTTTAATATCTTGGTTACCTTCATGAAATTCACACAATTTATCCCAAATATCTTTAGCTGATTTACAACCTTTAATTCTACTAGATTCATTTACATCTAATGCATTGTACAATATATACATGGCCTTAGCATTCAAAGAAAGGTATCTCTTGTCTTTTTCATTCAATTCTTGTCTAGTCTTTAATCTACTCAAATTAGTGGTAGAGTCAACTATTCTAACTTCATAAAGACCATCTTCTACCACATACCATAATTCAATATAAACGGATTGTTAGAAAATCATCATTCTTTGTTTCCACATGCTAAAATGAGAACCATTAAACATAGGTGGTCTATCAATAGATTGCCCTTCTAAAATGAAAACTTTTATGGTTGCCATGATCTTTACTCTAAGCGGTTAAGCTTAATCTCTAGGAGACCAAGCTCTGATACCAACGTTGAACTAACCAAACACTAGATAACTTGGATTATTAATCCGATGATGACTCAACCCAAGATTAATAATCCTTGGATGTGTTGTCTCATCCCATCCAATCCGTGAACTAAACGAATTGTAAGAAATTCATTACTTAAGGACACGTTTGATTAAATTGAAATCTAAAAACTAAAATATGAAATCTAAAATCTGAAGTCTTGACAGGTGCCGAACCTGTGCAATAATAATTACCTACTCAAGAGAAATACAGATTTTGTATATAGCGGTGAGTAGGGTCGAATCCACAGGGACTGGGGATAATTCATTTCTTCTAGATTCAAAGTATGAGGGGTTTTAGGGTTGAATGCTAACTAAATAAATTAAATGTGCAAAATAATTAATTGGGAGAAATAATCGGGGAAACTCTAGCCAAGGATACACTTCAGAAATGGTTCATGCAACTGATCATCGATTCAAATATAATTTCAACAATTATTAACAAAGTGGTTATAGTTGTCATGCACGCGATAAACAACCAACCTTTTCTTAATTTCTCGATAGTTAAGGTACGACCGTTAACTATTTCTCTAACCTGGAATCAACCCTAGGTGCGACCATAAGATTTAATTTCTAGATTGCATTAAGATTTAGAAAAGCCAGAGGGTTTGTTTAAGTTAGATCGTATGTTTCCCTAACATAAACCCAATTACGCCAGTTGCTACTGGGATGGAAGTAATCGAACAATTACGGATTCAACTACCCCCAATTAGCAAAATAGCCTACAGTAATTGTTGAACCAAATCTTCAGTTGCCCCCTTGACTAAAAATACGAAGTTAGTTCTCCATTAATTAAGAACAAGCCATGTAAAAATTTGTTTTAAGCTTCCCCCTTGTTTCTTTCCCAAAAGTCGGCTAAAAAGAAAAGTACAAAGACAAGAGTTCCAGCCGAATTGTTCCTCCTCTAATCGGCCAACAAGAAAAGAGGAATAAGAACAATAGTAACTATCCCCTCTCTTGTCTCTAGCAAAAGAGATAATGAATTGATATACTCAGCCGATTCCCTCCCTACTTTTTCTCCTAATTGATTGGTAATCTAATTCCAATCCAACTCCTAAAAAGATTCCTATTACAAATCAATTTCCTCCAACTTTTCTTTTCTTTGAGAATGATCCCTGAAATAAGGAGAGTCCTGGCAGCTAACAAATTAGGAAGTTGACTTGGATTGGGAGACTACCCAATATCAATCTGTGAGAGCCCGTAATTTTTGTTTTTAAAGTACTAAGTTTTATTTTTCTTTTAATTGCACGTTTTTCCACATTTTATTGATTTGAAAAATTGTGAAAATAATTTTTATGAGTAAATAGAGTTTTTAGGTGATTTTTCTAGTATCAGATAGTTTTTGAAAAATTTAGAACGTATAACGGACGTGGGACCCGCTAATGCGAAAAGTTCGGAAAAATTCGGCCAATTAGGTTAAGTTTTGGATACTGGGTTTAATTTACCGGGTGTTATGAGATATTTAGAGGTACCAAGTGCATAGGTGTGAGAAAAACAAAAACAAGTTAGGCATGAATTAATGAGAGGGACATATGTCACCATATGATTAAATCTTGTTTTGACTTACTATTCAACCTTTTACCAATTACTAAATAAAACCAAAAATTGACCAAATATCTTCCATTTTTCTTCAAGCTTGGCTGAATTTCTCTCTAGGAAAGGAAGAAAGAAAACCTCTTCAACTTCTTGATTCTCTCTTGCTCAAATCCAAGAATTCAACCATCTAAACTTGTTTTTGTTCCATAGAAACACTTAAGGGAGTGATAGTGAGTTGTTTTGTGGAGTTATTTGGAAAGCTAAGAAGACCAATAACTCTCTCTCTCTTGTTTCTAAGGTAAGTTGTGAAGAACCACTTTCCTTCCTTAATTGATGCTTAAATCATGCTTAGTGGTAGTATGAGATGCCATTTTATGGATTATATTTTGAGTTGTGGTTGAATTGATGAACTTTTATATTTTTTGGGGATTTTTCTGTTTTAATATAAGCATGATTGTGTGGCTATCTATGATGATTGGAAATGGTCTATAATGACTTAAAGAGGTGGGAAAAGTGATTAATTGCAACCAATTTCTGTTTTGGAAGAAAATTGAAAAACCTAGGGTTCTTAAGGGAGCATTCTGTCCGAATTTTTAGGTCCTAGATAGAGGCCGAATTGGTCTTATCTCAAAACATGAAAGTTGTAGGAAATGACATTTTAGAGGTTCCTACAAAATTTCAGGTCAATCGGAGTAGTGTAGAATGAGAAAAGTCGAAATTACTATTGCTGTTCTGGTTTTACCCGAAATTGAGAACTGCGCCTGTAATTGGTTGTTTTGCCTGGAATTGCTTCCGAATTGGTTGTTGAGGCCTTCTGATGAAATTTATCCCTGTTTCTTAGCTTTCAGTTGGTTTTGGAATTTCTGGATTTGGACTGGTAGAGCCTGAGTTATGATGTTTCCGCTAGAATGCGTTTTGGTGAATCTGTTTTACGTTGTTGATGTAGTATCTTGCATTTTTGACCTATTTGCACTCAAAACTGGGTTGAGTGACTTTCTGTGATGTTGTAGCCCTGTCTTTTAGCTTCGAGATGGTGGGTCTTGCACCCTCATCCGATAAGCGTAGTGAAATTGGTGCCATTACCGCAAAATGAGGACAAAAACTATTTTTTCAGGGCCAAAGCTAGTTACATTTCCGAAATTTCTGGTTTCCTCTAATGCTTATATATGCTTATGGAACCCTATTGTGATCGTGTTGGCATCGGTTTATGACTTGTAATCGAGTCTTCTTGTGATTATTGGAATATTCTAGGGCTTGACTTTTATTCCCGGTCATTTTCCTAGCTAACTTTTGTACTTGGATAACCTTGAGCCTATTGAACGGATGTGGTGATGAATGTATATTGAGTATGACTTTGGGAGTTGATTGAGGAAAATAATGAAGCCGTGATGGCTGGAAAAGTAAGAAATTTAGGGGAAGTGCTGTCAAATTTTTCTAGGCCAATTGGTTCCTTTAAGTTTGAATTGGCTTGTGATAGAAATGAAGGGCTTTTGGGTTGTTGAACCTAGGTCTTCATGTTACCTTTTTATTCCCAAAAATCATGTTTTGTACCCTTGCATTAGTAATTATTTGGCGAGGCATACGACTAGTGGTCGAGCCTCACTTGTGTATTTTGTTTACTCGAATCTGGATGTGAAACCGTCAATTGGTTTACTTTGATTATTTTAGGGTTTCTTGGCGATTAAAGCCAATCCGAAGTGAAAAACTTTTGAGGTATCTGTACTTGAACCGGTGAGTGTACCACTCCCCTCTATTGCTGTTTAACTTGATTTCTGCTCTGCAATCTGTTCAATTTGTTTGAGACGAGGGTGTACTTTATCACACTCGTTCTCTTGTCTGTTCATATGCCAATTTTGGTGTCAATCTGAATCTGTATCTGTATCTGATATCTGTATCTGTATCTGTTCGGACGTCGTTTGGAAACTTATAACCAACGACCTTTCTGTGACCTATGAGCTCAAATCCTGTGGCTAAGTTATTCGAGTCGGGCCGGCAAGGGCCTGGACGATTAGATAACGAACCACGGTAGTTTGTTTTGGGATCTTTGGGTATTGAGACCCTTGATTCCGGGTATACTCGAGTATTATCATTTCTGTTTCTGTTAAGGTGAGCGGGCCCGGTAAAGGGGTGTTTGGTGGACGGAATTTGGTGTAAAGTGGGGTCTACGGACGTGTTGGTTCTATATACGTTGACGGAGAGTCAACCGGCTTGGATCAAGTACTGCGCTGGAAAGCTGGCTCCTGAGAGCCACCTGTATCCTTCCTATTTGAGTTCTTGTGTTTACCTGTCTTACTTTATAGCGAGCATGTGTATCTGGTTTGTATAACGTGAACTACCTGATTTTTCTGCTACATGTTTGGTACCTCATTGGGCGTAAGCTCACCCCCTCCTCGTTATCTTTGTTTTCCTTACAGGAACCTCTTTTGGAAATCATGATTTTGAGAAGCGAGTTGAGCTAGTTAGAAAATCTTTTGTTCTTTTGTATAGCTCCTCGAGAATGAGCAAACCCTAAATGTATTTCGTTTCACTGGTTCCATTTGAATTGTAAACCTAGTGACATGTATATATGAAAGCGTTTTCTCCATGTTTAAGCTTGGCGGTCTTCAAGCGCTCATTTCTTTTGGGTTCTCTCGCGTAATATCGGATTTGTGTGATTCGACTCCGTAGTCCTGACGAGAGTTGGGCAGGCGGTCCGCTGAACCCTTTGGTTCGCCTTAGGGTGAGGTGGGGCTGTCACACAATCCCGACTTTCTGGCCTTGAATGTAGGTCTCGAACATACCACCATCAAATTAATTGGAAAATTATCACTTTTAATCACGTTTTGCTCATTTTCCTACAATTGGCATCATTAACCAAATATAAGTAAAATCTATCAATATTAAAATAATATTTGGCTAAAATCAAGGGAAAAATAATTATTAATTTAGCAACAAATTATGACCTATCAAGTCTGAATTCATTAAGTTATTAAATTGTTAAGTACTAAATGTAATATATTTGAGTGTATATCACATTAAATGATAAGTAAATAATTTATCACTTATTTTCTGGAACAAGTTTGCTAGAAAATTCAATGCCACTTAATTAATTAGACGCTTAATTTTTTGTTATTAAGCACATTTGAACATATTAAAATTTGAATTTATTAAATTTAAGTGTTGCATTGAATTATCAAATAGGGTCTAAATTATAGAGTGAGCAATACATCTAGATCAAGGTTTATCAACCATTAATGAATATTGAATGAAGGGATGCGCATCACTGTAAAACATCTTTTGGTACACTTTGGTGTTACAGTGTTATATATACTACATATCAAGTTAGCACGTATTCAACCTTTACATCGGTCATGCCAATATATGGTGTAACAACCCTTATTTCATATAAAGTAAAACCTCTATAAATTAATACCTTGGGACCATACAAATTCTATTAATTTAAAGAGGTATTGATTAATTGATAAATTAATAATTTATTAATTTATTGAGTGTACTTGAAATTCTGTCTAAGAAATATAAACCAATCCATATCTACTTGATTTGTAAGTATAATTTAATTCTATTATATTTTCACTTACATAGTAATTGATATCATTTTTCTGTTATCAAGATGTCAAAAAGATTTAAAAATACTAAATGACAGATATAAAAAGGATAGATATGTATATGCATGTGGGAATTTTTCTATTATACCCAATCACATAATGCTTTATGCATTTCTGATCAGTCATGATTGATTTTGAATGAGATTAAGTTAGATTTAAGTTTTAAAAAAAAATAAACTCATATTTTAGAAAAATATAATATGCAAAGTTAGTGAATTATTAATTTATTATATGAATGGAACCAAAGGATTATATAAAGTTTTCAACAAAAAATATTACTTTATTATTATACTCAGCCACATAATGCTTTACGCATTTGTGATCCATGTTGGTTGATTTTGGATGAAATTCAGTTAGATTTATGTTTTAAGAAAAACAAACAACAATAAACTCATATTTTAGAGGAATATAATATGTAATTTTAGTGAATTATTAATTTATTATATGAATGGGACCAAAGGATTATAAAAGGTTTTCAAAAAATAATTATCATATTACTTTATCAAAATTATTAATTTATGTCGTTAGCCCAAGTCGGGACTAGAAAGAATTATCATTTAATAGAGGTTATTAATTTATCGACTAATATTTTATGGAGGTTTTACTGTATTAAGTGAGAGAATAAGTACATATCGCGCTAATACATACTGTAACAAGAAATGTGACATGAAACGAGTAATAGAGGATCGTGATAGACAAATCAAATGAATTACTAATTGTGTTTGGAACATGCATGGTCTAAGTCTATATTGAAAATTTAACTTGCATTTTAGAGGATTTGGTGGTGATGTTAAATTTAGGGTCTGGATTTGATTTGGTCTCAAGTGCGGGTTGATGAAATTGGAACTTGAAATCATGGAATTCCATTATTTGCACACACATGCAACTAATAATCCGGGCCTGATCAAACGAAGCCTTATAATATGTTCTCCTCTATATCTTGCTGTAGATTCTCCTCCATGTCCTGCAATTGCTTCACCTCACTAACAACTCTTCTTCCATTGGGCGATCTTCCATCATGAATATAAGATCCACCCCTTTAACCATTCTCAGAATTCCTAGATTCTTGAGTAAATTTTCAGAGAATCTAAGATGTAGTGGACCTAAAGAATGCTAGTTATCATAGCAGTAGTGAGTACTCTTGCCATAACCATTCTTCACCTGTACTTTAGTCTCTAAGAGGAAATCAGAAGTCTTAAGAACCTTCCTCCACACCCAAGAACAGTCCACCGGTGTTGTGACTCGCCAAATGCTATCAACTTTTAACATCACAGAATGGAGCCATCTCACCCAAGGATCCTTTTTTCTTGCAGATACACCCTATCAATTTAATTAGCAAGCAATTCTTCCACTGTTCTTTGATTCTCAAGTCACCTGCTTCTTGAGAGGTTCACGAACATCTGCTGCACTCACCTTTAGCTGAATAATGTGCTTTCACCTCTCCAGTCCACAGAAAAGCAGACGATGTATGAACTGTCAATCTTCTCCACTACAGCTTTCGGAAGTAAAAATACACTAGTCCAGTTGGTACATATAGATGCCACGAAGCACAGATATAATCAACTGAACTCTGCTTGAATAACTCAGCTTCTTATTAGCTCAGATCTGAACCTTCATTTATATCTTTACAAAGATAGGTTAACAATCCTTATAGGACAGCTTGGTTGAGGTTAAATGAAGACCTAAATACTTCAAGGAACCTCTAGGCATCCGAAAAATAGAACAAAGTTCGCATCCTAACTCTTCACAAACACAGCAAGAAACACATTATATTCTTGAAAATTAGGTCAAAGACCAAATAGACCTTCAAACACTAAGAGTGTGTCCTTAAGTACCCCAAAAGCATGTTTGGCTGCTGCTGCAATCAGGAAGTGATCGTCAGCAGTTGCAACGTGAGAGACCCCCTACTCCTTAACAAGGATATACATCGACGGAATCATATTTTAGCTTGTTAAACTTTCAAGGCTCGCATTTTACCTACTAGGCTGAAGTGCTAATTTGCTACTTAACACACATATTGCACTCCATTATCTTTTGCTCGCTCCTTCAGGAAAAACGCAAGAAAACTAGAAACGAAATGGAAAAGAATTGCAAGTAAAATATAAACCCACTTAAATTCATCATAAATTGAAGAAAAAAAACCCAGCAAGAAAACACCTAAAAGGAAGACTAATAGGGCAGATTATCATGAGATGCAACATCATTATTACATGGAGAATGATTACTTTCTAGTTTAACATATTACATACTACTATACCACATACAATTGCATTCAATTCTTGCATGATCCCTGTAACAGTAGTGCCATCAAAAACTTCAATTACTGGGTATAGCCAGGGTCTCCACAAATGAAATCGCAGAAGTATTAGTGCCACCACCAGGAAGCTGCTTAAGAACTTTCATAATTTTATAAGCAAAACTGTACTGTGCTATGAAACGCCTGTCCACCTCAATAATGATATCACCATTCTTCAAGAACCCTAATGGTACCAAAATGTCATGAAATACAACTAATCCCTCAATATTAAACAGCCATTTCCAAATTTTCCGGACACCATTATCTTCCAATATCCAGATCTCGAACTTGCTATCAGCCTTAAAAATCACAAAAAGCTTTTCCCTGAAATTTCCAACCCTGAATTCTTTTTCCTGCTCCCAGAATTGGCCACTTTTACTTTTAGTCGGTGCCCGGAACTCGCGGAGCTTCTGCTCATTCAAATTGTATGAAACCACCACCAGGCCGGATGCTGGCCAATGAAGATTTCCATTCACAAGAACCCCAATACTTTCAAAAACATTATAAGATCTGATATTTTGAATATTTTTCCACATATACCGCCCAAGTTTGTTGTCCATAGCATTGAGTATGAGATAAGAATGATATCCCAATACGATTACATAACCTCCAGCAGCAGATGAGTTGGGGCCAAACCCACAAAACGAGTAATGTTTACTGGTTTTGCATACTTCATCAAGCGGGAAATTTTTCTCTACCGTTTCATACAATCCCATGCACGGATTCCACAATACTATGTTGAAGTGTTCATCATGAAGACAAATTAAGCCGTTGTATGAACCGATAAGCCTGAAACTGTTGCTGTGAACTCCAGCAGGTTTAGGAAGATACTTCCACGCTTTTTCGACGTCTTTGTTGCTCAAACATGCATTGTATCGAAAACCTGCAATGTCTTTGCTGCTCAAACATGCATTGTAGCCTAGAGCTGCGGTTGGAGAAGTTATGAGGATTGAGTGTGACAATTTGTCTGGGTTTTTCAGAATTCGATCCAGGTGCACGTCCCGGAAATCGGAACTTGAGATTCTATCGGAAATTATCGAATTCCAAGTTTTGCAAACGCTCTGAAACCTCAAGAGGGACCTGGTTGGAAGCCATGAAAACATGTTTTCCAATACATATTGGTCCATTATTAACGATCGAGAAAAATAGAGAATACTGAAACACGGAATATATATTGGAAGAGGATAAAATCAAAATCGAAATTGAAGTCTAAATCGAGCTCGAGCATCAATTATCTTCAGCTCTCAAAAAATATTGGAGGCAAAAACCCTAGATAGAATTTGTCGATAACGATAAATAATGGACATACAGTTCTAAATAAACATAACAGGCAGTAAGATAGGAAAATCTTCCCTAATTGATTTGTGATTGTGGGCTCCTTTTATCATGGACAGGAGATGAAAATATGAGCGCAAAATTTGCTCCACATTTACTAATAGGTTGTTTACTTTAGTCAGGTATTACTCGGAATCCCTGTTTTAGACGGATTCATCAGTTGACATACCAAAGAAGGGTTAACTGGACTAAACCCCCTATAATTAGGGATACATTGCACTTTGCCACCCTCAGATTATTTTAGCATAATTTTGCCCCAATACTAATTGCCGATTATCAACGGTTCACTTTTCCACTTAAAATATGATAAAAAGTTTTCATTAATATTTTATGCGCTGATAGTGTAGTGATTTTTTTTTACATTAGCAACTACAGATACATGACACATGTATATGATTTGAATTCATATTATGTAGAATGATATAAACCTATTAGTATAAAGAAAATTGTACACTAACAATATATAAAAGAATTAAGATTAATTTTTCCTACAGTGACAGTGTATACATTATCAGCGTTTGATGAATAACAACTATGTCAAATTTGAATTTGAATTTCAATTTTTGTATACATGTCATGAATCCAACAGTAATTGTATATACATTGTCAGTATATATAAGATTTACTCAAAAAAGTATACAAAAAGCTTATATGCCTACATAGTTGTGTTATTTCTTTCTTCCCCCCTTTATTCTTTAGTGAAAATATTGGATCACAATAAGAATAAGGATAGGAAAATTCGGCTACTTAACGACCAGCAAGGCTGCAAATGAGTTGGGGCCAAATCTGCAAACATATAATTACTGCATTGTCTATCACGTTGGAAGTTCTTTTCTATGTACAGTTTTCACTGATTCCATGCACATATTCCACGAGAATAAGTTGAACATTTTATCATGAAGACGTATTGGGCCATAATACGAACCTATATGAGCAATTGCCGAAATTTGAAGGATTAGGACGGGTTCTTCTTTTAGGGTGAAGTTTAAGGAAATTAGGACTTAGGTTCAGTTTGGAAATTGTTGAAAACCAGTTCCTGCAGATGGCACTTCTATCTAAAAAGAGCCCCGAAAGAATAATCTCGAATTTATCTAGATATCTGCTAAGTGCTAACGGAAAATCTGTGACAAGAGGATCAAATCAAATCTTAACCAATTACGATAATCTCTCTAAAATATTTAAGATAATATTGAAGGAAATAAGATGAATTTAACGAAAAGCAGTTCAAACCCTAAAATTAGGTAGAGGATTGGGTTAGATGATACCATGAGAGGGATTATAAGTAAGAAATTTTGAATTTAAAATCTCCCATTTATCAAAAAAAAATCCCTTAGAATTAGTAAAAAACGATAAACTTGGTGAAGTTTCTTGATTTTTATTTTTACAACAGCTGGGCTAATAGTTTAATATTGGGAATATTCGTACCTAAATTCACATGATTTAGTTTATCCACGGTAGTGAATTGTTAACATGAAAACCTAGAGGGCAAAACAACAATTAACAAATAGTTAATTTTCTCTATACTAACAGAAATTAAAGTTTAAATTTTTACTCATTAATGATGTATACATTGTTAGTGTATACAAAAATAATCTAAATGTGTTAATAAAGTTTTTTTTTTTTCTAATAGGGGCGGAGTGGAATTTAAACAATGGGGAGGGAATAGGAGGATTAGAACCTAGAATTTAAACGTAATTCTAATTTTAACTACTGGATCAATGATAATACTTTTTTTTTCTTTTTACCTTCCCACCTCTTCCCTTGACCTTCTCACTCCTAGGATGCGAAGGATTCTTTGCGATTCCTATGCCGTAGAAATATGCATATCATATGCGAAGGATTTTTTGCGATTCCTAAGAGACTAAATCGGTTTCTACCTTTCTTTGATTAATTTTCTGGACGCAGAACATAAGAGTAAAGTTAAAATAGATCTAATTAACCTTACCTGGGTTCTTTGAGGAGAGTACCTACTGCCATTGACATATGATCTACGAAAACGGTATTGGTAATGTTCCTGATAGTACTAACCTTGGTAAGATCTCGATGTTCTTAACTTGGTTCAAGAATTAAGATAATTTCCTAGATGAACTAAGTTTATTTACCTCGCCCTTCACAGGGTAGCTCGTTTGGTCACAGTAGCTTTTTTAAGGCCGTTGTCCAGCCACCCGCAAGGGTTTGATTCCCGTGATTAACGTGTTCGGGGGATGGGGCCTCTCCTCCCGGACCGGAGTGGGATTACTCGGGCCCCATAAGGATTGACCCGGACACTCACTCCGTCAGAAAAAAAAAAAAAAAAAAAACTAAGTTTATTTACCTCGCTTGCTCCAAATGTAATTGGGTTTACTTTCATTGTGTTAGTTTTTAGAGAAAGATAGCATATATATTGGCCACGAGGCCAGTTGCCACTGATCATCAGAAGTCAGAACAAACAATTTGAAGAAAGGATAATAAGTACATTGGAAATTGTGCCTTCGGCCGGCACCACCACTCATCCGCCAAAACTAGCCACCACCTCCCACCACACCTTCCCCTCTTCCAACCACCCCCCTCCCCTTTTTTCCTCTTCTCCTTCTTCCACCTCGCCACCACCGTCACTCCTCTCTCTACCCTTCTCCTTCCTCCCTCTCCTTCGTCCGCACTACCCCCTCCCACCGTGCACCACTGATCTTATGACTTACTGAGTATATGCCTAATAATTGTTCAATGACCATTATAAAACTTCTCCATAAGGTGGCGAACAAGGCCAGGAAAGCATCAATTTGCTATTTAATGTACATAATGCGACATATCTTTAGCTGCAAAAAACTCGAAAAGAGATTTAAGTAACAAATAAACCCAACATACTTCATTAATCAGAGTAAAAAGCCCCAGCAGGCGCCTACATCAACTTGTGATTTAGCAAGACTTCCACATTAACATAATCATGAGCAGATGCTATTAGCAAGAGAATGAACACTCTCTAGATTAAAGTTATTTTACCTTACTGTATCACAATTAAAGATGCAAACTGGATTTTTGGACACCAATCGAACCTCTACCAAATTCATGACGCACTTGGTCCAACACTAACCAAACGTCTTAACATTTTGGCACTTTAATCCACCACTAAGAAGAGAATTTTTATCAGTCCAATTTCGAAAAGAATCCACTTTTTCATGAGTAGTTTGGTCCAATACTAACCAAACTCCTTAGCACTTTGGCACTTCAGTGCACCACTAAGAGAGAATTTTTACCGATCCAACTCTGAGAAGAATCCATTTGTCCATGATTAGCCCAGTCTCACAATCTGAAACTCTGATACCAATTGTTAGGGAGAAAAATCTCGAGAGAACCCATCAAAGAGTCCAATATGTAAGTCAGAAACCCAACTCTAATCCAAAAACTTATATTATTAAGTTTCGAGTCTTTACTTATATACAAAGTTTCGAAAATTGATGTTAATTTTCATGTGGTTATCCAGTCAACATTGAGATTCACTATTCAGTCTAAAAGTCTGAAGTTTGAGAGCCTTCCTATAATCCTTGATTTGTTTCGTTGTGGTAGAGTCCCACTGATGACAAGATCAGCGTACTGGTAAATATAATTTGTCTGGTAAACCTTCATGCTAGAAATAAATGAATAAACTTTGTTGTTGTTATTGAAGATACGGGAAATAAAGCAAGGTCATGTGGTTAGAAATTTTTTCCTCCTCAAATCCTGCTCTCATTTCTCTTCTATATTGCAAGGAAAAGATTGAGATAGTAATTCTAGATTGAGTTTCAAATTAGATCATCTAGTTACCTAAGCAAAATGATTCTGAAAAATTGTTGGCCACTAAGTGAAATAAAATATAGGAAAATTATGTTATTTTTTACTTGTTCAAGCAAAAGCATTCTGGTTAATGTGCCTCTGGTGCATATGTGAAAAGTTTTAATTCAACTAAACTTTCATCCTTGCAAGTTGCACCTTATTGTTGGGCTAAAACCAATTTCACTAGCCATGCTTTTCCACAGGCTCAGTAGCATAAATACAAATTCATACAATGGCATTTTTTTTATAATAATAAATACAAGTCTTTTTAAGTTTGTATAGGACTTATTTTTTCCTCAACTAAAATTTGGCAACTTTTCAAATCAAATATTAAAAATATATACAAAGAAAATAAATAAATATAATTTGAGGCAAAAAGAATTCAAGAAAATATAATTTCACAATAAGACCAAAAGAAATTTAATAAATAAAAAACATTAAATTTATATAAAAAATAAAATGGAATTAAAGAAAATAGATTACAGGGAATAAACTTGGATATTGGACAGGATTAATCTAAACCCATCTCAAAGTAATCCCGCCTAAATTAATCCCAAAACACATATGGGTAAAATTGGGTCTAATCATATATTATTGGGTCCATCTCAAACTCAAACAAATCTTGCCCATCTTCCCATTTTGCTACCTTTACTTTAACCCAATTTCCTGAGATAGAATTGGGTATTAGAGCACTATAACATGCTACAAATGAAATTGACATCAAGACAACCAACAAAAACTATCCTCATCACAAGTATAGAGGTCCTTGAGTGGAAGCCTTGAAAAAAGAAAATCCTCCAATGCATACTGATCCATTATTCAAGGATATTCAAAAATATGGAAACATAAAAATATATATTATACAAGATGAATTCAACCTAGAGGAAAAAACAAGAATATAAAAAATATAAGGAATAAAAAATGATAATCAAGCAGTTTAGAAACCCTAGAATTGATAGGAAGCTACAAATTGAAATTGGTGGACATAGAATAAAAATGTTGCTTGGAATTACAATGTAACATCGGGGAAATTCTGACGTAGCCACTTGGGGGCCGGTCTATAAGCAGGAAACACTTAATTTTATAGGACCAAAAAGCAGGGCTACATAGGTGGGCTTGCTTTACTTGAATAGATGGTAGAAGTCCGGCTAGGGAAACCAATGTGGACTGCCCAGGCAAAAAATGAGCCCAAAATTCCACTGACTTGCCAACTTGTCTACTTAAATAGCGAACAACCATTCAGCACAATTGTATCTTGTACGATTTTATGTAATCATTATACATGTTCAAAGTTTTGGGTATACAAATATGTCATAATGTTATATTGAATATATGTTAAATATTTGATTTCTGTCGATCACTTTTACTTCGAATACAGTAATATAATATAATTATATACCAAATAATACAAAAAATACAATAACCAGACCAAACCGTACCAAACTCCAACCACACTGGCCCTTTCTAGATAAATAGCAAATTGAAGAATTTTCATAGAAAATTTTGCTACATATAATTACTCTTTTCTTTCAGTTTTGTGTTGCCACAAAATTATTGTATTATCTAAGGAAACAAAGAAGAATGATTTATTTTGCTAGGTACCACGACAATTTTCCTTTATGGTACATTTGGCTCTGATTAATTAAGGCTTGAACTCCAGACAAGTATCTAATCTCCGTCAATCACAAAGACAAACATAAAGTGCATTAGTACAAGTCAACTCTAACCGGATTATAAAGGAATATGTCAGCTTAAAATAGGTCAGTGGCCTAGTGAATCTTTGCCAAAATTCTAAAAGAGTTGTTCAAAAGAAGCAGCAATTAACTCGAGTACAATACATGCTACATGAGCATGTTTTGGATTCTGATCTCATTGCTCAAGAGAAGTATTCACTTGTAAAATATGCTAAAAGCTTTTGCATGCTGAAGAAGAATTTTTCAATGCAAAACTTAGGGTTAATTGGTTGAGGGCAGGAGACAGAAATACTTCCTTTTTTCATATGAAAGTGAAGTCAAATACTGCAAGGAACAAGATCTCTTCTTTGAAGGAAGATGAAGTGAAGGAGATTGCTGTGGAAAACTAACTACCTGCAACTTTTTAATCAGGCTCCTAAAACTGAGACCTCATGTCTGGACTGCAGCCGATCATTACAAATACCATCTGTACTGGTCATACGACTTTGCTTCAAGCAGATGAAACACCTGAAGAAATACAACAGGCTATGTTTGCAATGAGAGAAGGGAAGGCTCCTGGTTCTGACAGTTTCGCTGTTGAATTTTTCAAGAGAAACAGGGAAGTGGAAGGATTCTGACGTGATAATGGGAATCAAAATGGTAATTCTCCCTAAATTTTAAGGGCGAAAGTGCAACTGACACCTAATTATATGGGGTTTTTAGTGCAGTTAAGCCTGCAAAATTATTTAATTTAACATTCTTTCATGTATGCAATGTCAATTCTCAAGTATGTCTACATCTATGGGGTTATATCAGGAATGCTTGATCAACTATCAACTATTATGTGGTATAAGGTCAATGTTATTTTTTGTTCAATTCTTAGGAAAAGACTTGAGAGTCAAACCAAGGATCTTGCAATATTAGGAAATTGTAACAAAGGATTTGTCAACAAAAAGAAGCATATTGAAGAAGTAATAATTACTTCAAATAAGAATCTGTCAACAAAAAAAAAACATAATGAAGAAATTCGATAATATAACCAACAAGAGAACTAAAGCAAAATTATAAACTAAGGAAACATCCAGAAGAAACATATTGAAGAAATCCAATTATAAAGCCAACAACAGAACTGAAGGAAAATTACAGCTTATAACAGTTGATATGTCTTTGTCTACAGGCTTCTCTTGTAACCAACTAACCATGCATCACAAAAGTAAAGATTAACGTGGTGCAACCATGGCCTCCACATATGAAATCGAACAAGATTTCAAGTTGTTAAGAATCTGCAGAGTTCTGGCTGATTTATCTTTGAAACTGTACCTTTTTATATGTGTACTGTCTGCATCAACCATGAGATCACCATTCTCGAAAAATCCTAGTGGTAACAAAGAGCCATAATCTCCAATTCCTTCTATGTTGTTCAACCATGTCCAAGATTTCCACACCCCATATTCCTTCATAACCCATAACTCGAACGTATCTTTTCGCTGGACTACAGCATCCCACGGCTTGGATATAGTACACAGGTGTCCTTCACAAGTTCCCAAGGTAAAGGGCACTGGAAAGGGCAGACTCAGCCCAAGGTCCGGCAGCTCTGTGATTGCCTGGCCATTCAATGGGATGGATCTAATTTTCTCCTCCGCCAAATTGTATGACAAAACCACACTTTCATTGTGCACAGATGCCGGCCAATGAAGATGCCCGTTCACAGAAACCCCTAGTCGTTGATAAATATTAGTTGTTCCAGGAATATCTTGTATCCTTTTGCACTCGTAACGCCCACGTCTCTGAGTTATGATATAGATCGCACGTTTTTGTTGAAGATTGTCCCAATAGTAACAGCCTAAGACGATTGTATATCCACCAGTAGAAGGATTAATGCCAAATCCAGAAAGGAAATAAGGCCGCTGGCTCCCTCTGAAATTACCGCTAGTTTGCGGAGTCACAATTTGGTAGTCTCCCGTGGAGGGATTCCACAAGATTTTGCTATTAGATTTGGTACCAAGACATATTAAGCCGTTACACGAACCAAGAAGTTTAAAATCATCTGCGAAATCTGCCATCCAAGGAATCTTAATCCAGTTTTGCCTTTTTGCCTCTTGTTTAACTCTGCATGCATTGAAGTCTATCGTTGAAAGTGGGAAAGTAACAAGAACCTTGTGACATGGATTTGAGATTGATAGCTCGTTGTGGAACTTGAGGAAATCAGAGCTGGAAATTGTGTCATTCCAATACTTGCATACGCGTCTGCAAATCAATAGGGTCTTGACACGAAGCCTCAAAAAGATGTTCACCAATATGTCCCAAGAGAGATGCATTCTTGCAAGCAACTTCTGAATCTTCTGCTGCTTCAACAAGTACCAAAAGATTTATACATAAATAACTGAGATCTTAAATTCTTGTCCCCTTCCAATTCGACCTCAGGCAGAAAAAAAGTTAGGAAAGGATTCGATTTGGAAACTGAGCAGGTCATAAATATTCATGTTATTGCTTTCCACTGCATTCTAAAAAACTTTCCAAATTGAGTTACAGAGTTGCTCTTAACTAGTGCCCTAACCAGAGACATATGCCACAGGCCCGTAATTAATTGTGAAAATTAGGTGTTCCTGTAGAGAACTTTTGTACAAAAATATTTGAATTTGGGCCGAACAATATTAGAAAAACTAATAACCCTAACTTTCTTGCGTCATGTCTATGAGCTTAGGTTTGAGAGTTTGCAAAAATATAACGTAATTGCACAAAAGTTTTTGAAGATCGAACTCAAGTAGTTAGATCTATGAATCAAACTTGAGTACTTTCGAGAGCGACAAAAAATGATTGCCACTATAAATGTTCCAATACAGCATACAACAATTTGGAAGGGTTGTAATTCATCATAAATTAACTTGTAAAAATTTATAATAACGATGTAATGCTCAATTATTGTTTACCAAATACTCAATTGTGTAAGAATTACACAGCCTGATCGTAACTTCGCAATTAAAATTTTTGTTTCGTGGCTGAATAGCCACCCACCTTGTAATTAAGCTTGCAATTGTTCTTACCCTTTGTCTAGTTGTATTCCACCTATTTTATGAGCTTTTACATAATTTATGTATAAAAAAAACTATTCCAATAAATTAATATAGTGATAGTGTGCATTATATATATATATATATGTATTGTATCAGTTCTCCCCTTATTTTAGTAAATTGTCTGTTAGTGACTGGATTCTACTTATACTTTGTGTTTTGTTGATGTTTTAGGGATTTGGAATAAAAAGAGTTTAAAAAGAGTTGTTGAGAAAATTAGTTACATCGATCATTCTGTAGCTTTGGGAAAAGACCAAGAGTCCTATCGTATGTGGGAACTTTGTTTTGGATGGATGCTAATTAGTTAGAATTATGATTTTTATTCCTGCTTTTATCGAGAGGTGTAACCTATTTTTATGGGAAAAGACCAAGAGTTTTATCCTCTGTGGGAACTTTGTTTTGGATGGGAAAAGGCCAAGAGTCCTATCCTCCATGGGTACTTTGTTTTGGATGGATGCTAATTAGTTAGAATTAGGATTTTTATTCCTACTTTAACTAGGAGTGTAATCTATTTTTAATAGGATAATTTTTAGGAAATTAGGAGACATTTTTTGAATAGGAAAATCAATACATTCCCAACTCTGACCCTCATTTCATTAGATGCTAGTTAGTTAATTAGTTTTTGTCTTTTTTTTTTCTTCTCTCAAGACACAAAAATCCTCATTTTTCTTGGCTACACTTTCACCATGAGGAGTGGCAAAGCATTTCCTTCTAATCAAAAGATAAATTGAAGATTTGGTTCTACAAATAACTGTGTAATTGAATTTATTTTAAGTGTTTCTTTCATTCATTAATGTTTGTATGTTTCTTGATTTCATTGTTTATGATTATCGTGTTAGTTGAATTTCAAAGGTCCAGTATTTAATTTGACCTGATAATCTACTGCCAATTAAAATAGTTAAATTCGTAATTGTTGGAGCTGCTTTAATATTAGTGGAATTGACATTATTGGGTTGTATTAGGAAATTTATAATCTAATTTAAATAAACCCTCGTAGCGTGTTGATTTATTAGAATTGGATTTCTTCTAATTTTAAATACAATTATAAGATTAAATCCTATAATCGTACCTAGAATTATCTTTTAATCACGGAAATAATTAATGATCATATCTTAACTATCGAAATAGTAAAGAAAAATTGGTTGTCAAAACTTGTTGTCAACTATAACCAATATATCAATGGATACTGAAATTTGTCTTTGCATCAATGATGAGTTGCATGAACTATTTTTGAAGTTATTTCTATGACTAAAGTTTTAGCTATTATTGATTTAGACTTAATTAATTTTTTGAATATTTGATTTTGTTAGAGTTTAATTAATTAGTTTATTTTTCCAAAATCCCCCATTTAACTCTTGCTAAGGAAAGAAATAATTCATCCCAATTCCAATGCAGCCAATCCAATGTACAACTGTATTCTAATTTTTATATATTATGGAATAGGTCATTATTTTGATTGGCTGACAACCTGTCATACAGAAATCGAAAATGTGTAAAGCAGTTGTTAAGAAGGAAAAGCAATTGTGTTTCCCAAAACAAAAAAAAAAAAGGAAAAACATGCACATTACCTATTAGTGAATATGGAACGTTCCTTATTGTGGTGCAGAAAATACAAATGTTAATTCTTGTAAATTAAGCTGCTTAACCGCATATGCAAAATAACTAATTTGAGGAAATCCTACCCTTCAAATTGTCCCAGGAAGTACATTTTGACTCCTATGGTTATCAAAGGCATCTGCTAATTTTATTTTTATTTTTTGGTTTCTTTAGGCAGCATATGCTAATTATTTTCAATACAAGAGGGTTAGAAATATTTTAAGATTGATGCTTGTTCAATTTGCTCTTTGTATCTTCCGAAGGTATACATTGATACCCAGAAGTTGTACAAAATCAAACACTAAATTTGAAAAAGAAATCAAATTAATTATACTATAAAATTTTGATTTTACCAACTTCATTAAACGTGTGGTTATATATTCTATGCCAATCAACCCTTCCAGTTCCAAAGAAGCCAAAAGAGAAAAACGAAAAACAAAAAATGAATTCTATATTAGTTGGGACAAAATTTTGTTTACTCACCAATCTAATCTTGCGGCACTTCTTGAGTCTCATAATGAAGTAGGGATTCTCCATATTTGAGTCAAAATAACCATACCGGTTTTCTCCTTCCTCTCCTCCTCCTCCTCCTTCTCCTTCCTCTTTTTCCTCCTCCTCTTCTTCTTCTTCTTCTTCTTCACGTTCACCTTCATGAACTTCCTCTCTAAAACCTGTTTAATTTCCTTCAACAAATAGCACATCTGATATAATTCATAGTTTTCATAGTTATCGCAAATTTCTTTCAACGAAAATTATCAAGATCAATATGACATTTTCAATGAATTTTTTGTCTAGAGGAATGGACCTTTGACAGGCTTATTTCATGATGTTCATAAAATTCAATTTCTTCACTATCATCAGAGCTATAATCAGGTTCATCATCAGTGGAGCCGCTGGTTGATTTTTATACCTCAAACTTTTTTGGTTTTGGCAACAATTAGCATCATATTGTTTTACTTCCAATGTTGTTTTATCAACCAAATGAAATGCTAAGTAATCTCCAAGCCTTAAACAATGATCTTTATCAAAACTTGGCCACGGACGCTTGCAAACATGGTTATTGACCTTTCTTTTGAATTCTCACTGTCCATGAATTGTGTAGTGATCTTATTGCCTCAAATATGAGTGTATATTTTGGAGAAAATTTTTCCTTGAATTTCCTCACAAAAGCATGGGGAATTCGCTATAAAAATTCTAATATATATATAATATAAAATTCATATATGACAACTGAAAAAGAATATTTAAAGGAAAGAATATAGGTGCAATTGATATGGTGCTTACAATTTCTCTAGTGAAGTAATCTTCAATCAATGCCAAGAACTTGTTGAATCCATCATTTGGGCTCATAATTGTCAATAGTTGCTCTTGGTACTCGGTTTGGAGCCTTGAGTATTGTACAAGGACTAAAGATAGTGAAGGGATAATTACAATCTCAGTAAGAATGATCAAAACAAGCCAAAGGATAATCGCAAGAAACTGGAGGGGAAAGATAGTGAAGGCAAGAGGGATTGTGAACCAGAGGAAAGGAGAAGCAATTAAGGAAGAAACTCTTGCTGCAAGAAATGCAGTGATGATGGCCAAAAATGCAGGGTGGACTAAAATAAAAGTTCACACGGACTGCAAATCAGTAGTGAACAAGATTAATAGCTGCAATGACTATGATTACAACATTGCAACTATTTTGGAAGACATTTAGGAATTCAGAGCAAGGTTTGAAAGTTGTAGTTTCTTTTTTGTACCTAGATCAAATAACGAAATCAGCCATACCCTAGATCAATTTGCTGTAAAGCTAGTGCATGATGTAGAATGGGAACAAGATTTCCCAATATGGCTGATAGACTTAGCACAGAAGGAAATGAGGGCAGTGGCCCCTTTTTGTAATCAACTCTTGTACTATCAAGTGGTAATAGCTATATGTATAAAATTGGTAATGTTTGTTGAAAAAAAATAGAGTACTGTACAAGGATGGAATAACTAATTGATTTCTTTTCTTTTTTTTTCCTTTTCAGTTATTCTTTTGCACTTCCCAAATCTATTAATCACAAAATGAATGCACATTTTATTTTTGTTCATATATGTTGTTAATGAATGTGGACATACTTGATTGATCGATTGTGTTGTACCTTTGTACGAGAAAGTTTGAGCCTGGAATGTAATTGTTAAAGGCTTGGTCTGAAATTTGACATTTGTAATTTGGGTCGCTCAGTTGGGCTGTGCTTCTGTGAGAATATCCAATTAATAGGCCTATTCCCTGACGACCAAAACATGCAAAGCTAGAAATCAAACCTCCAAATGCAAAGTTTTGGAATAAGCCATCTTGGTTTGATCTACTTGGAGTTAAGCCCATCAACCATAACTATCTAAATGGGCCATCAGATCTCTCCTAAATAGGGGGGGGACAAAAATACCTACTAACCTGAAAATCCGTGATATTCAATTTGATTCAATCCAAAAATTAGAATATCTTATCTGTATTATTTGATCAAATCAAGAGAGAATTGGATACCTGCTTAAATACAGGGTGGGTTAGGGTCATATAATTTAAAACTCGTGGGCACCCAACCTATCCTGCATATTTATTTATTTACTTTTATATACACACTATAAAATAATATTTTTAGAGCTAAATAAATAATTTCATTGGACAAATTACATTACAAATGTGGAAGATGATAGTTTGTTGATAAGATTCATTCGTAAAGGTCATGATCTTATGTTTTTTTAAAAATATTTAATTAATGTGGAATATATATTTAAAAAAAGGTGCTACTTATTTCAAATTTTATTGATTTTCAATTCTTTTAATTTTTTTTCCTTTTTCCTCTGTTCTGTTCACATGTTTGTTTCTTGGTGGGAGACTTTTTTTTCAGAAGAAAAAGTCTTTATTAAATCTTATATGAATATGTAAAACATATAATTAAATTAGTATAAATCATTTTTTTTTTAAAAAAAACTTAAATGAGAAGTGGAGCCGGGGCAGGTATCCATTGACTCAATCCTATCTCAACGGATACCCATCGAATCAATTAAATAGTGCACAAGACGGGTACCGACTCGTGCCACCCCGTTGCTAATTGATTTTGCCCTCTCCAACCCAATCAAGAGGCCCAGCTGCAAGAATCTTATAAATGACGCAGAAACATTAGAACAGAATTTACAGGTTCAAGGGGGCAAACTATAAGCCAGCTTTTGAGGTTAACTTTGGGATTAGGTTTAATTGCTAACTTGAAAAAAGTCTGACAAAAAAAAAAGGGGGCAAACTATAAAATATATATACTCGAAGAATCCACTAAACAATCTTATACTTTATTTCTTCAAATTATAAAAAATTAGGGACTAAAACTGTATTTTTTTCAAATAAAAAAGATCAGTGCATCTTCAATTTGTGGGATCTAATTCAACATTTCTTTTTTTATTATTTGTGGTCAACCAACTAACTCAATATTATTTGGGTCAAATGGCATAGTTCTCTAACTAAATAACCAAAATTGTTTTTCAATTATTAAATGTTTTAACAAAGTCTAAACTAAATGTATCATTTAAAAGGATGCTTTTGTTCAAGTAAGAATGTTTAAATTTGATTTCGTTGTTCGTAGGGCAAAAATTTGGATTAATGTCATAATTGTTAATCTATGATGTTGTGAGTATCTGTATTTTAAACTTTAGCAAGCTTTATATATATATATGTACATATATATTAAGTAGGAAATTTTGAATCCAATACCTCCTACTTCCGCCATCTCGCATCTTACTACTCAACCCAGCCCAACCCTCTCGCTTGTATTTTTGCGGTTAAAATACATATTGTAGCTTACAAAATGCAACAAAAAAATCATTTATATAGTCAATTATCCAAATGATAATGGATTTGCCGGGTAGTAAAGACGTTTAGCTCGGTTTGGTTATCTATAGAGTAATTTGACCGAAAACCCCAAAGGAAAAAAAAAAAAAGACATGCCTTGTAATTGTTATCTTTTTAATAGATAACCCATCCAAGAACACTTCCAGGCCCTGATAATCACGGTTTAGGAACAGAAGAATTTCTTGAAAAAAATTTACATATATTACTGTATGCATAGCATAATACAACAACAAAAGAGCCAAGAAAAAGTAACAATTATAATTACAACATGGCACTAATTAATGAGAACATAAAACATTTTATCTTTTAGTTTCATTCAAATTCACCAATGAAATCTCAATACGTATTAGATGCATGAACCAGAGAGAGCGTCTGTAGCTTCAGTGATATCCAATTGGAGCTGAAAAATCCTTCAACTCATGTCCCTGGCACTGAATATCCTGAAATTTAAAGACATAGAAATCAAAAATTAAAAGTAATTCTTTACCAAATCTAAAATTGATCTAATAAAGGGAATTTTGTTAATAATATAGTACTTACTAACTTAATGATCGATAAACAAAAGAAAAAAGGGAAAGAAATTGTATAGAAAACTTACAGATGCGAAGTGGTTAATGTCTCTGTGATGTGCCTCATCAGCCCTTATAACTGTGACAACATCTTTGAGTGTTGAATCAGGTGGCAGACGCCAATAATCAATGGCAATGGCTGGTGCAGGTTTGTTTTCAAACAAACCTTTTTCCAAATCTATCAGAAATTCAGTGTAGGAATTCACTGCCTCTTCTTCAAGATATCCCGTTATGCGATGAGCAAGTTTTGGGGAGGCCAAATATGCAAGAAAGTAGCCATTGAAGAACACACCCTGCACTGCAAAAACTAGTGCTCTTTCATACCATTTTGGCTGTGATAATTCAAGAAATGTCATTAGATGCATCCTTTCATTCTCAGCTTCTTCTAGTAATGCCTTGATCCATCCTCCACTGTGCTCGAATCGGCGCAGGGATCTGAGGTGCAACAGCATCCCTCCAACCATGCCTGGCACAGCTGCTACAGTTTCTAGTAACATTGCGTGGCACATGTGACGTCTCTGCAAAAAGTTGTATAAATATAGCTGAAATCAATATGAAGCTTAGTTTTGGCAAATAATGCTTGTCTACGGTTATATAATTCAAGTATCGAGTAGTTTGATTTTGTATTTTAGTATACTCCTATAAAGCTTCCCAAAAATCAGAATGCAACCTCAAGCATTGATTCTCTTAAAGGTGCCCCTCAAATAGCCAAAAGTTTTCCAGTTCTAGTACTTCATACGGGAATGTCCCGATAGTGAAAATTATATAGTAAAAGAAACAGATCTTTTTTTTTTTTTTTTTTTTGGGAAAGAAGAAATAGATTCATTTTGAAGCTGATGAAGCTAAGTGGCAACCTTGCACTTGAACTTTGAAGGGCTAAGTTGACACAATGCTCTGCTTTGCACATAGAAATTGTAGAGTTTAATTCTTGAGGGGCTCGATTGACACATTTTTCTAATATTAGATGGGCTCGATATAGCATAATTGTATAATAATTGGAACCCGTCCAAAAATCAAAGAGAAATGATAAATAGAATTCCATTTTTTAGCCTCATTTCCCACCTTTCTATTACTAAAATGTCTAGAACACTTGCACAGAAATGTTTAAAATTTTGATTGCCAATAAAAGCAGTATCTTATGGGTTTTTTTAGCCATTTGATTAAAAAGATTGGATTGGGAGGGATGAGGCTGAAATATGGGTGAATTCATCATTTCCCACATCAATACAAAATTGTTGTAATTTAAGCCGCCTGAAATGTAGATTGGTTCTCTTAAACTGCCCCTCAAATAGCAAAAAATTTTCCAGGTTCAGAACACGTATAATAATCTTCCAAGCTTGACCCTTATGTTTAGCTAGCAAAAGGTGCAGGTTTCGAGCCAAGTTTTAGAAGTTTATGAAACAAAATGGAACTTTTGATATTTGAAGGGCTAAATTGACACAATACTATACTTTGACCACAAAAAAGTTTGGAAAAATAAAATTCAGTGGACTCGAATAACAATTTTGTACATTTTAGATGGGCTTAGCTTGAATAAACAGTTACAGTTGTTCAATCAAGTGCAATTTTAGGACATAAAATTTGTAGAATGAACTAGTATGTTTACCTGAAAGAACAAGGTGGTTGGATACTTGAGAGATTGCACAATCCAATAAGCTAATTTATCATTCAATGTGGTAGCCTCATGATGTTTCTTGACATCAATTGATGTGTCTGCTTTGTAAGTCTCCCATGGCTGTCAAATGAAACCAACTTCAAATTAAATACAAAATCTCATATTCAAACAAAATAAATTATTAAATTCCTGCTCTAAAATTCATCCTAAAAAATTGCCTTAACAACAAAAACAAATGTTAAAGCTTACCAATAGTTAATTACCAAATAACCCCTAAAGTTTGAGTAAGTTAAAAGTGAATACCAAACTTTGAAGTGTCTGCTTTGGCTGTCAAATGAAACCAATATCAAATAAAAATGCAAACTCTTATATTAAAACACAAAAATTGTGAAATTCGCATTTTAAGTTTGAGTACAAAAATGAACTAATAAAGCTTAGAAAGTGTATATTACCAAAGAACCCTAAAATTTGAGTAGATTAAAAAATGAGCTCTAAATTTATTGACCTCACAAATAATAACATATCCGACCATGGACTTGCTTGCATACATACCCTGAAACAATTCCACCTCCAAGGTGATCCATCTTCCTTGGTGATATTAGGAGGAGCCACTCCCCAGTAGCTTACTACTGCCTTATGATCAGCTTGACCTTCAGAACTGTCAACTGCCCCGGTTGGAGCTGTCGACGTCTTCTCTTCTTTCCCTACATTTGGAGCCATAGAACTCCAATTCCGAGCCCCTGGGATTGGATTCCAGATGCTGACTCCGATTCCTCTAATCCCTGAAATCTTAGAGGCTTCAGACACCATATTGCCAAATTTTGATGATGGCAAAACATGCTGTTGAAGCTGCCTCAGAAGTAGGCCAGAAAACTTCATTGCAGGTATGTTACGACTCATCTAGGAGATCGATAACGGCCTCTGAATTGAAAGAAAGAAAGTGAAACTAATGGAACCAAGAAATTTGGAAGAAGTAAAATATTTTTGGAGTTTATTAGTTAGTAAATGCAGATGATTGTTGACTGCTGGAGATGAGTGTTGGAAGTTTATATAAGGTCATGGTTTGTGATGAATAGTCAACGTCGATCAACATAGGAAGCAAGAGAGAAAATTCCTCGGGACATAATTGTTTAGACAGATGTAAACTAAAGAACATGAGAGGGAAGGAAGAAATTTCTTTCCAAGTTGATTGGGAATCTCCAGGTCAACAAGGAACATGTAGGAGTAATGGATTACGTATATAATGTGTCTGTATTCAATGGATGCTTTGTGAACCTTGTTTAATCTTTTGAAAAAGTTAAAAGTACATAAAAAAAAAAGGTGATTAAATAGAAAAGTCAGAAAATAACTAAGGATCTACATTGTGTTTTGTATAATAATGACTCTCTGAAAGAAAGTTTACAATTATATTGACCCCTCTAAAGGTTTAAATGGATTTTGTTCTCCAGACCCAATTTAATTGTTGCATGTCTTAATCAGGTGACATTGAAAATTTTAATTTGACTTTCAAACCCTCCGTTTCTCCCTTCTCTCTTGTAGTATTCGGAGTCTCCCTTTGAACTATAAGTAAATAAATGGAACAAATCTTGGTTTAAGTGTGACGGGGTCGGATTTGATATATAAGCGTGAAGAAAAGTCTTAAATTTTGAGATTGCTTTTCTAATATTGGTTAATAACATTGGTAAAAACTCTACCCAATAGTTGTTTGATGAAAGATTGATGATCCCATCTAATTTAAGCTTCCATTTGAAGATTGTTGTGTAGTTATATTGGACGTGTATGTACATGCTATTGCATGAATTCTCAGGGAGATTAGAAAAATTTTGTACACTAAAGAGGATTTCTGCAAGGGTTTCTTTCCAACTCTGCAATCAATTTTGATTTGATTTTGAAATGGATATTTTTCTGGTCAGGAAACGTCCAAAGTTATAATGGACGCGTTTTGTAAATGTTTGTGTCATATTGGGCCTCGGCAAGTGCAACACGGGCACGGCAAGCAAAGAAGTTCGAGATATTTTGTTTGCAATCATGACTAGTCAAAACTCGTTAGCGGTTATTAATCAATTTCGTGGAGGCTTTAATTGTTCAAAATGAGAAGCACTATATCAACTTTTCCTTCAAACAAAAATCCACAAAGCATATCAACTTTTTTTTCTTTTGGTAAATTACTCATAATTCCTTATACTTTGCATGATACCATATGACCCCTCTAAGATTCAAAATATACACATGATCCCTTTACAATTTTCGGTAAATTAGAAATTTAACCAAAAATAATTTCCGTGATATCATTAGTTGAAATGCCACTATTGTTCTTACTTAGGCACTAAATAAAAAAGGGTCTAATCACTACACATAAAATTATGGAGGGATTATGTGGATAAATGCAAAACCAAAAATGGTTAAGTTGATATTTATGCAAAAATATAAGGGATTAAAATGGATATTTTAGTTTTATGACACGCACTTTTGGAGTGCATCTTGATCAATCGCTATAATCAGAGACATTTTTCATTAAATTTTCACTTTACATAAATCTATAGGAAGACAATTTTAAAATTTTAGGAGGGTCATGTAGTATTGTGCAATAATATAGAGGGTGTACGAGTAATTCACCGTTTTTTTTCTCTCTTATTTGGTCAAAAAGTTTTATAAACTATTGTGCGGATAAATCATATAATTAGTTTTTCATATCCTACGGAACCAAAATAATTTACAATTTGTAAACGCGGTATTCATTGTTCCCAAATCACAACTCGTACCGAATAAAGTGCCTGACAACTACATGCACATATACTTATTTGACAAAATCAAAAACAAATTTGGAACACATGACATAACTAGACGTATATAAGTCCGACTTTGTTTCTTCTTTTACTTTCTAGATTCAGTACATATTTGGAAGCTTTTATTAACTTTTTCCGTAAACACTTCAAGATATCATCTAGATTTTATTATTTCTACTGAATACTCAACAGTAAATTCACTGAACAACTACATAGTTTCCATATTAAACTTAGAAACTCATTATGTAGCAAAATCTCACTCATCACTTCATTAATAGACCAAAGGTACTTTAGCTATACGGCCAATCAAAAAAGTTATGCTTTGTTCAATAGTATGACCAAGGATACATGTGTGATCAATTTTTACTTGGATTTGAGCTAGTTGATTGGACATATGCTTGTTTGACAAAATCAAAGACAAATTTGACAAAAACTACATAATCCCACCCTTCGCTTCATTAATAGATGGTCATTATCCAAATGTACTTAGCTACACTGCCGATCAACAAGTTTTACTTTGTTCAATGGTATGACCAAGGATACATATCTATTTGATTGAAATTTCTTGCATTTGAGCTAACTGATTATTTTTATGAGAGCCACAACTCTACATAAACTTGCTAAGAAGTTAATTCAATGATGTTTAGGGACCCTAATATCAACCTTCTGGTCAGTGAGTTTACAATGATCAACAAAACCGCAGATGTAGAAGTAATGGCCAGGGCTCTTGATTTTGATGTAGTCTTTGCCTGACGAGTAGGTGGCTATGGGATTTTTTGCGTTGCATGCATGGTAGTCTTCCCGCCTCACTTGCACCACATTATGAAACCCCGGGTCGTACTCAAAATCTACAAACGTAGAATTGATCAAAGTTCAAGTGAATTAGAAATGGAAAATAAAGTACAATTATATGGGTTTTTTTTTTTTTTACTTTCCACCCCCCCTGATACCCTTTCCACCCCTAACTGTCAAGTTCAAGATGTATAATTATATGGTCTTAAACACATCGGCTTGATCCAAATTTGACACTTCTTAATGCCATATATTGCATCTCTAAAAAGATATGTAAAATTTGATACTTACACAGAATATCTCCAACTTGAAATTCTATGGCAGCAGCCCACTCAGTGTAGTTAACCACACACAACGACGACCAACCGCCAACATCACCCACGGTGTAAACAGTGGGGGAGACCCCAGAAACAGCCATAACAGTGAGGAGAAGTAGTATCGCTTTTTTCGCCATGTCCATGACTTGGAGAACTTCAGAGCAAAGCCAACATTTTCTTTCTTCAATCTTCATTCTTGTTTAGGTTATTTAGATGAAGGCAATCTAAAGCTTCAATGTACTATAAACAGATCCGTAGACAACAATAGATGGACTTTTATGCAAATCTAAGCTTCAATTTATTCTTATCATAATTAATTGAGCATGTACTTTTAGATGGATCATCAGTCAATGAGATTAACTACTTCCTTTACTGAAGAAGATAGCGACAAATTCTCTCTCTCTTTTTTAAATTTTCAGGGTAAAAAATAAGGTTAATGTCATAGTGGAAAGGTTGGTTGGAAGCTTATTAATATGTACACTGGAAAAAAATGATAAATTAATAATCTTGATTGAGGAAGAACATCATGTACTTTGGTACATTCAACTGTTAAATGCACGAACCATCCAATTTTATGAAAGTTTGGAGGAATTACCAAAGGCACAAATATACTATGTCAAAATGGACAAAATTTCTGAAAAACGTACCATGTGTTTGTAAGTAACATATGTTATAAAAGGCCGCTTTTATGTGATGACACTTATTTCCTACTCAGTAGAGCATTGACGTTCAAAGTTGCCTTGATTATCTGTGCAGACTGTGCTAGATGCGTTGAGATTATGATGGAGGATGTCATGAAATCAATTTCTTTCCTTTGAACCAACCTCATCACTTATCTACCAGATATAATGCCATACGGAAAAGAAAAATCTCCGAAAACAATAGCAATGTTCAAAATGACCAAAATGATGTTCAAAACACGAAAAAACCAATTTGACAATGCCAAATTTCTCCTTCAACAATATCAAGTAAGGTGTTTTCAATGGCCTTATAAGGAAGCTAATCAAGTGGCTTATTGCTTGGGGCGTTTCGTGAAATAAGTGTCAGATTGTATAAAATGGAAGAAAGAGGCTCCAAGATTGTTACAAGCATTCACTTGTAAAGATTCTTCATGAAGTGAAATTTAAATTCCTTTGTGATTAAAAAAATGGGTTCAAAACCAATATATTGCATTGATTACATGAGATCTTAATTGATCGTTTTATCAGTCAAGTTGTCGACTGACATTCTTCAAATAAAATCTATTTAATATGAAATTATCAATGAATGTATATGCTGCTAACTTGTATTGCACAAACATCAATCTAGGAAACTATAATATCATATCGTTTCTAGATGGCATTATCGTCAAAGCTAATTTCATGGCTATTGTCCTCTTTTTGCATTTAAGTAGTTCTCAGAGATAAAGATTAAATAAAGAAACAAGAAGGAAAGAGTTATCAAAAACTTACCAAAAAATAATCACTGCAACAGCCTTGAAGGCAAATTGAAGCACCGATGAAGATTGGATTATTTCTTTTCGGGGTTTTATGTAGTCTGAGAGAGCCACACGAGGACATTGATGCATTAATTAATTCTGGCAAAGAAAGAAGTATAAGAGGCCAGAAAAAAAAGATAAGACAGAAGTAAATGAGAGATTTGAAGTGTTAATGATCCATCATCTACTAACTAACATGTCTTCTAGTTAGTTAAAGCACCGACCTAGTAACGTCAAACACCAGCCCATGGAAGGGTTCGCGGTAGGCATGACCACAATTTCAAAAATCGTGGTTCTAGTTCTTTTGAAAGGTGGAACATGAACCGACTCTTATGGAGGCAGTTGCGGTTACAATTCTTGAACCTCCGATTTCGGTTTGGTTTCAATTCCAATTTTATTTTGATTACTGTTCTGGCTTCTTCTAATTACGGTTCCAGTTCTTTTAGTTATGCTTAGATACATGTTATTATAAAATTAATTCTAAAAAAATATGACAATGAATGTAAAAAAAATTAAGAACTTTATTGTTGATTAGATTAGATTGGTTTTGAATTTAGATTAGTTATGAGGTATAGATTTACTAATAGAATGGGACAATGGACTGTTGGGCTACGTTTGGAGCTGCTGGTGTTAGGTGCTGACTATTGATATTAAACTCTAAATTGGTCAAACAAATTTAGGTAGCAAATATTTTTTGGAACACTTTGAACGAGTCATAAATCGCCTGTTCTGATTTCAATTCAAAATTTTGATGAATCTGAAACTAAATCTTTAGTCATGTTTATGATTTTAATTCCAATTCAAGAAATCGCTAGATCGATTCTGGTTCAAATTTGAATAGTTGCCACCCTTAGTTGATGAAGAGTCAAAGTAGGCATATATACAAGATTCATTTTAACATTAGGATAGAGTTGAAGTGGCACGGATTCGGACTTATTGCAATTTTTAATCACCATAGTAAATGTACCAAACAAACAATAATACAACAGATGTAAATATTAAAGTAATAACGTAATTTTGTTTAATGTATAAAAACACAATCTTATTAGGTAAATAACTTGAATAGTCTTTCAACCTTTACCAATGATTTTGTAGAAAACATGAAGCCGGCAGTTTGTAATTTCCAGTGAATTACAGACAAGTTCCGGCTACACGATGTGAAACTCATGTAACGTACTACTTGTTTATCTCATTACCTAAATTAATGGCTTAAAAGATCACTCAAACCAACTAGTCCATGGAGAAGGAATGGATTAGATAATATGAGGAGAGAGTGTGTAAGTGAGAGGTCCTGAATTTGAGATTTCTCACTTTTACAGTAAAAGAAAAAAACTATTATTGGTTCCTTTTATTATTCATAAAAGGATACTATTCATGATAATATATTATAACATAATATATATGCTTGAATCAGATTTGTTAAAGGAGTTGCTATCATTTTTTGATAGTTAAACCGGTCAAAGATTCCATATTTATCAAACCACTAAACTAGAACATTTTGTTTACTTTATAAACTCGGGAAGGGCCAAATTTGCATTGAACTAAATCTTAATGGAGAAAAATGAAAATTTGTCTTTAATTGAATTTGTCCTTAGGACCAAGTGAAATCAAATTAAAAATTTTAAGGGCCTAATAGACTCTTTTAAAATTATCAAATTAGTGAACTATTTAATAGTTTTTTTACTATTGAAAAGAGTTGATATGCCTTAATTTTAAATTTAAAGGGAAAAATAGACATTAAAGCTAACTTTAGAGGATAAAGTGAAAATACCATACTTAGACCATTTAGAACCAAATCTATAAGTTGAGAGATCTAACAGATTGTTTTAAAATCAAAGACCAAATAAGACTACTGGTAAAAGTTGAGGGAATACTGGACTCATTGACCCAATTTTGTCATCGGTTGAAAGTTTCATCCCATAATCAATTTCATTCACCTAAGTTTAAATTAAACATATCTGAACCACAATTATATTTTTCCATTACAATTGTAGAAATCCAGACCCAAGTACTTAGAACCATCTACACAGAAATGAAATTCAGAAATGAATCTTGACTGTTGGTACTAATTAAATCTACTCTCACCATTTGACAGATTTCTTTTTTTTTTTTTTTTTTTTTTGGGGTGTAATCAACACATTACTCTAGCACCACTTGCTTCTTCTATTTCGTTGGCAAACAAGTTTATTTTAAAGAGCACCAATTAAATACAATTTCATAGATTGGTAAGCTATCATTTGCAGCCTACAAATGCTTTAGGAGCAGCATTTGGCCTTGGGTAGCACAAAAGAGTTGCCTCTCATGATCCCTTCCATTTATGGAAAGGACAGTCTCAAAGAACGAATTTTACATGTCTAATTATTTTGGCACTCCTCAAAATGACAAAACTAACCAAATTTATATTTTGTGGCTATTTAGATTCCAAAGTCACCCATAAACGTAAAGGGAAAAAATTTATTTCAAACTGTTGATTTCGCGTATTCGTAAATATCACTATTTGATAGAAAGTAATATAATTTGCAAAAAAAGAGAAAAAAAAGAACTAACCCTTGAAAAATATTGAATGAAGTCAAAGCACAAGAAATATCATGCAAAAATTTGGAAAATGGAACCAAAAAATTCCAAATTCATGAAGAAGAGAGTTTTAAAAAAATTTGTTAATGGGATATGGGTTACTATTTATGGATTAAAATAACTAATACTTTATCGTTATGACTAAATCACCCTTGTAACAATGAGTATGGATGTCATATCCAAATATGCACATATATACTCGAATGGGCACATACGAGTGCTAATATGTGCACATAAATATAGTGTCTAACTTTTGCTTAAAACATAATTTTTCTTACAACTTATGAACGGTAACCCATACCTTATTTACAAATTTCAAATGTTACACCCATCTTACGAATTTTCAATTTCACAATTTGCTTAGACAGATCATTTCCATAATAAGTTCACCAGTTTTAAGAAAGATGAAGCCCATTTTAATCCAAAAAGTAGGTTTTTTAGCGATTTAATGCCTTGAAAATATTTGTAAATTCATAAACAAACAAAAAAAGATACTTGCGAAGCAGACAAAATGTATGAACTTAAACACAGGAGGGCAATCTTACAACACAAAATCATAGCTGGCCATTTAAGTCATTTTCATTACTGACAAAGCCATAAAGGAGTACTTTTTTTTTTAATAACAACTAGGGGAGTGCCCATGCATTGCTCAGGTGTTTAGCGTCTATGGTTAAAGAGAATTTTTTATTGAATAAATAATAATACATCCTGAAAAAAAATAGTCATCAAATATGACAAAATTAATAATAGTACATTCTAATTGCAACACACACTTGTATACTTTATTTTATTAATACTTTTATAATTTTATCATTCCCAAAAGGCCCCGCAAATGTTAGTTGAAAATCGCCCAAGAGCAAACATAAGTTGTTTCAGACAAAGAAATATCCTCCAACAGCTAATTATAGCATAACGTGTTAATATGTCTTTATGTTAATTGCACAACAAAAGCCACATTTCAATTAAATATGTCTATAACATCATTTCAATAATTACACCAATACATAAACTTATCTGAGTTGTACTCAATGCAAAAATGGTTGCAAAATAATTTCATATTCCAAAAAATACCCAAATGTCTCCATAAATCAAAGATTTAAATGTACCAAAATGAGGGTGTTTCGGTAAATATACCTAAACATATGCTATTCTCAGTTGTACCAAAAGTTTTAAAAAACTACACAACATTTTATATTCCCAAAAAATCCCTATCCATGCAGTTGAAATCAAACTCCCTTTAACCACAACTCATTATTATATAGTATAACGAAACATATTTCATTAATAGATTATTGGAAATCATCCAATACGATTGATATATATTGCTGCCCTAATGGCAGAGAAAACATGAACTAAAATTGTAGATCTATAATTTAATAGATACAAAGACCTGTGAAATTAAAAACAGATCTAAAAAGTATCATAAATTTTAAAATCATCTCCTCATAGAATAAATTGCTGCAGCCCACTCTGTGTATGTTGCAATCATCAAATCTGTTAATCAACAATTGTAAGTTTCAATAAAAATGATGAGATCTGCCAAAATAAATCCAAATCTGAAACAAATTCAGATCTAACAACTAGATCTAAAGTAAATTCAAATTTAAACAATAAAATAAGAAAAAATAACACAAAATCTCACTAGGAACTCCTAGGAGAACAGAAATTCTCACTAGGAACCCTAGGAGAAATAGACATCTCCTACTAAAAAAATTTAGAGGAGACTTTATTAGGAAAATGACAAAAATGAAACCTATAGGAGGAAGAGAGATTTTGAGAAAAGAATCAGTAAAGAGAAGTTGGAGAAGAGAGAGAAGTCATAAAGGAGTACCTAACCATATTTGAAAACTATATTTGAAAAGCCAAGATCGTTAGCAATTTAAGAAAATGTACACCTTAAATAACTAAATGTACAAATTTGCATAAACATACAAACATGTAGATTTTGAAATTATCTTGGTCCGAATTCAATTATTTGAACCGCACAAGGCATTGACTTGGATACACTACGGTCCAAACATTACGCCAATCACTTTGTAATTTACTGTTTTGTTTTTGGTAGAAATAAGAGTGTTGTTTATTTACAAGCAATGATTAGTTGAGTCTATGCGGTTAATCCCTACAATGTATGCAAAAGCTGGCAACTTAATCTAATATGTGGTAAATTACAATGATTGAGTTTAGCTGATGATCATGAGATCTCTCATCCGACTTTCCCTTTTCCTCTTTCTTTTCGTAACAAGAGTGTGTTTGGATTGCAATTTTTCTTTGAAAAATTATTATGTTTTCGTTAACATATTTTTTAATTATATTTGTATCTCATATATATTAAATCGCTGTAGTAATTTTTTTATAAAAAAATTCAAAAAATACAATCCAAACAAAGCCTCTAACCTAACAAAAGCCTCGATAAAATGCAATCACCTTTGTAGAGTCTGTAGTTAGATATAAAAAAATTCAAAAAATATAATCCAAACAAAGCCTCTAAGCTAACAAAAGCCTCGATAAAATGCAATCACCTTTGTAGAGTCTGTAGTTAGATTCGACAAAAATAAAAAAGGTTAAGAGACATATCAAATTTGACGCTCAAGCTTAACAAGAAATCTGCACAACTGTTTCAAAACACGGTGAAAAAGCCGGACTTCAGGAGACATTTCACACTTGGCGTTCAACGGATCTGTAGCCAAAACACGGTGAAAAAGCTTTTTCCAACACAAATGATTAGCGTGATTCTTTGACCAAGCTTGGCAATGACATGACACGATGAGGGACAACAGGGTAACATGTGTTAAGAAAAAGTACAACAAGGCCTAGCCGGCATATTGATAATTGTACTTGTTTGGACTTGTTAATAGCAAAACAATGCTAGAAGGCTCATGCTCTGTTTGAATCCGTTAATTTTTTAAATATTATAAAAATTTTTAAAAAATAATTTAAAAGATATTTTAAAAAATAGTTTAATTTTTTTTTAATATTTAAAAAATAATCCAAAATATATTTTAAAAACTCTATTACTCTTAAATATTCTAAAATCTTTTCTAAAAATATCCCAAAATATACTCTAAAAACTATACTACTGTAAAATTTTTCAAAAATACTCCCAAATACAGCTAATCCAAATAGAGCCTCAGTTTTTTTGTTTTTTTTATATCTTTGCAAGGATTATAAGAAAGGGCGGGCCTAATGCTTTGTAATGATATATTCAAGATTCGCATCAATACTAAGGCCAATTTTGGCACGTAAGTGTTTAAACATAATAAAAATTTCATTAGCATAATTCTTTGTTTGATGTGTATTCTTTTAACAGTGCATGAATATATTGTGTTATCTTAAATCTTTTAGGAGAATTTCAGTTCCTGTGACTTTTTTTCCAACCCTGAAATTCCTGCAACTTTACAAGTCTTTGGCTCTACAGTTAAGAAAAAAATTTCGTTCAAGCAAGCCCAGAGATTGGGAACATCATTTTCAAACCAAGAAAAGAACAATTTTACTTGAAAGCCACGGGAATGACAAATCAACCAATCAACACCGTTGAGGAGATTCTTTTGATACCAATGAGCAATGAACCGTAGGCTCATCTCTATAGTTTGACTTGCAAACTTGCAATTATGGAATATACCGTCATGACCAAGCGGGCTTCAGTGTGTAGCCCAAGGGTCTCTCCTTCCTTCCTCTATAGTCTCAAGCAAAGCTGTCATGTTGATATGAAAGAGGAAGTTTATCACTAACTGAACAACTTTCTAATGGCCTCTTCTTCCACAATTTGCCCACCTTTTCAATTTTCAGCAAAGTATTAGCACCCTTCCAATGGTGGAAGCAGCTGTGTGAGGGATAGAAGTTTCTTTGGAGGGAAACCAATGCTGAATCAAGGTGTTGACTATTCTGTGATTCTTGGATTTGGAGCATTCTTTGCTGTTATTCACCTCTTTCTTGGTATTAAGTTTATACCCCTTCTCAAGTCTATGTTATTGAAGTTTTTCTGCCTAGTGAAGTTCGAACTGGTTTTTGTCTAGATAGGATCATGGTTCAAAGTCGCGGTCGTGACTTGAATTATTCTACATAGGTCTCGATATATTGGCCCCGACGTATCGGTCACGATCTATGAGAACCCGTAATTTTCTTATTTTCTAGGTTTTATTCTCCTTAATGGCATGTTTTCTGCATTTTCTTTATTAAGAAAATTTTTCCGATAATTTTTATGAGTAAATATAGTTTTTAGATGATTTTTCTAGTATCGGTTAGTTTTTGAGAAATTAAGAGCATATACTGGACATGGGACCCACTAGTGCGAAAAGTTCGGAAAAATTCGGCCAACTAGGTTAAGTTTTGGATATTGGGTTTAAATTATCAGGTGCTAAGAGATAATTAGAGGTTACCAAGTGGATTGGTGTGAGAGGAAACAAAGTGATATGCATTCATTAAATAAGGTGACAAGTGTCACCATATGATTAAATCTTGCATTTTGACTACTATTCACCTTTTTACCAATTGACCAAATAAACCAAAAAAAATGACCAAAAACACTTCATTTCCAAGCTCTTGTGGCCGGCCATCTCTCCAAGGAAGAAAGAAAGAAAAGCTCTCCAAATTCTTGATTCAATCTTGCTCAAATCCAACAAATCAACCATTTAATCTTGCATTTACTCCATAAAAACCCTTAAGTGAGTGGTTGTGAGGTGATTAGTGGAGTTGTTTGGAGGATTAAGGTGCCAAGTTGCTCTTTTCCTTTGGTTACTAAGGTGAGTAGTGAAGGAACCCCTCTCCTCTATCTAATGATGTCTAATTAATGACTTGTGGTAGCCTAAGAGGTAATTTTGTGGATTATATCTTGATTTTGGGTGAAATTGGTGAAGTTTTATAATTATTCATGATTTTTCTGTTTTAATATGATTCATATGTTGTGGCCATGGATGATGATTGGAAAAGATATTGAAGGAAACTAGAAGGTAGAAAGTGTGGTTAATTGCAGAAAATTTCTGTTTTAGAAGGAAATTGTGGAAACTAGGGTTTCATTTCCCCTCATTCTGCCCGGCACTGTTCATCATAGTTAGAGGCCGAATTAGATTTGGGTTAAAACATGAAAGTTGTAGGGAATGATATTTTAGAGATGTCTGCAAAATTTCAGGCCAATCGGAGTAGCGTAGCTTATGAAAAGACTGAAATACCCCTGCTGCCCTGTTTCTACCCGAACTTGATAATTGCTTCTGTAATTGGTTATTTTGGTTGGGAATACTTCTGATTTGGTTGTTGATGTCTTCTTAAGAAATGTATCCTGGTGTCTTACCTTTCAGATGGCTTTGGAATCACTTGATTTGGACTTAGGTAGCCTGAATTATGGTTCGTTAACCAGAATGCGATTTGTTCACCCGTTTTTGCGGTTCTGGTTTAGAATACTGAATTTTTGACCTAGTTGCACTATGAACTGGACTGAGTGATCTTCTACAACATTGTAGCCCTATCTGTTAGCTTCGAAACGGTGTATCTTGCACCTCCATCCGATAATCGTAGTGCCAATGGTGCCAAAACCGCAAAATGATGTCAAAAACTATTTTTAGGGTTTAAAGTTTAACTTCATTTCCGGACTTTTCCCTATCTTGAATTGTACTTGTACTACTTGGAGCCTATTGAATGGCTATTGAATGAAATTATTTTGTGTGTGACTTTGGGAGTGATTGAGGAAAAAAAAAAGGAAGCCTTGATGGCTGGAAAAGTAAGCAAATTTAGGGGAGGTGCTGTCCAATTTTCTAGGCCGTTTGGTTCCTTTAAGTTTGAATTGCCTTTTGGTAGAAATGAAAGGCTTTTGGGTTGTTTGAGCCTAGGTTTTCATGTTACCTTTTCGTTCCCAAAAATCATGTTTTGCACTCTTGCATTAGTAATTATTTGACGAGGCATACGACTAGTAGTCGAGCCTCACAAGTGCATTCTGTTTACTCGATTTTGGAAGTGGAACCTTCAATTGTTTTACTTTGGTTCTTTTAGGGTTTCTTGGCGATTAAAGCCAGTTTGAAGTGAAAATTTTTGAAGTATCCGTACTTGAACCGGTGAGTGTACCATTCCCCTCATTTGTTGTTTAACTCAGTTTCGGTATATGCAATCTGTGATATGAACGTCTGAACTATCTGTTTATTTTGTTTGAGACGAGGGTGTACTTTATCACACTCGTTTTCTTGTCTGTTCATATGCCAATTTTTGGTGCGAATCTGAATCTTTTATCTGTATCTGTATCTGTATCTGTATCTGTTATCTGTGTCTATATCTGTATCTGTTCTGATGTCGTTTGGAAGCTGGTAGCCAACGACCTTTCTGTGACCTCTGAACTCAACACCTGTGGCTAGTTACTCGAGTCGGGCCGGCCAGGGGCCTGGTCGATTAGATAACGAACCACGGTAGTCTGTTTTGGGATCTTTGGGTATTGAGACCCTTGATTCCGGTATACTCGAGTATTACCATTTCTGAACTGATTGGAGTTCGGGCCCGGTAGGGGTATGTGAGGTGGAAGGAATCGAAGAAAGTGGAATCTACGGTATTGGTTACTTCTTTAACGTTGACGGAGTGTCAACTATTATTTTGATCAAGTTTCGGTGAAGCAAATGGGAATTTGGCTCCTGAGAGCCACCCGTATCCTTTCTGTCTATGGTGTTTGTTCACTTCTTTATTTGATTCGCATATGTGACTAATTGAATTTGAAGTTCCACTTTTCTTACTTGCTATTATTTTGGTACCTCATTGAGCGTAAGCTCACCCCTTTCCCGTTATCTTTGTTTTCCTTACAGGGAACCACTTTTGAGGCTAAAATGTTTTGAAGCACGAGTCGAGTTAGTTTTAATATATTTTTGTAAAACTCCTCGATAGTTGGAAAACCCTAAATGTATTTTGATCTAATTATCTTCTTTTTTGTTTCGTAAATTACAAACGTATGTGTATAAAACTATTTACCCTGTTCATGTATCCTATTTGGATTGGGAATGTTTTCCCGAGTTATATGGCCATATCTGTATTTGTTTGGCTCCTAGTTGGATGGTAACGTGGCAACCACTATTCATTGTGGTTTCGATTTTCGTTTTGCCATTTGGCGACTTTGAATCGTTTGAGAGCGCTATCACCTTCCTGAACGTTTTCGATTTCATTTAACTGCTCGATAGTCCTGGCGAGAGTTGGGCAGGCAGTCCGCTAACCCCTTTGGTACGCCTTAGGGGAAGGTGGGGCTGTCACACGATCTCAATGAGACACAAATTTTGAAGCATTTAATATTCTAAAAATTGTGAATAATATAAAAAAATATGTTAAATAAAAATAATTTAAAAATTAGCAAAAGAAAATCTGTAAAATTAGCAAAAGAAAATCTTGGCGAGTTGACTTGGGATGATTCGGAGTAACTCGATCATTTCAACCCTTTATGGTGACTTCTTGACTGAGTTCTCGGCGAGTCAAATATCTCGAATTTTTCTCGTTTCGATGTTATATCGGAGGGGTCCGTTCCAGTGACGACTCAACTGAGTCGTCTTGGACTCGACCGAGTCTTTGAACCATGGATAGGATGCGTTCACTTGACCGAAAGCTGTTGATAAATTTTTCTCAGCATAACTGCATCTCGATGTTCATCTAGTATTAGATACTTTTTTGAATTCTTCTTGATATATGAATTCTTAGATAGACAGTGCATGTTCGTCATGATTGAAGCATATGAATGGAGAGTAAACTTGAAATTAGGACCAAAACTGAGTAATTGCTTCACCCAAGATACTTGGTAATTTGATGCATTCAACGCTCAGTACGTTGGATATCTGTTAAATTCTTCTAGTGTTCTGCTTTCATGTTTGTCAGAGTGGCATTTCCTCCTGCCTCTCCTTTTGGCTTTACCTGTGGTTTCTGAGTAGTGGCCTTTTTTTTTTGGAAAAATGTGTATCCAAATAGAGAATAAAACCAATTGGTGATGACTTGTTATGGTAGGAAAAGAACGTGATTACCAAACTAAAATTCCACGGAGATTTACAATTGCAAAGGTGAGTTGACTTTGGAGTGCAGATTTACAATTTCTGGCACACTGCTAGTGATGCCAAGAACAAGCATAGCTTTTCTCTCTAAATGAATGGAGACACTCTGTTTAGTCCATTTAGTACAGATATCCAACGTTCAGTGGAAAGTGACCTTGGCTGAAACCAGAGTCTGCATACAGATAAGCATACGTACCCTTAATTTGTACATTTCCTTGGAGCTATACCGAAGAATATCAAGACTATTACATTTCTCTGCAATTAACTCCAACATGTTTTTTCTTCCTCAAAAATAAAATAAAATTAAGACAAGCTCCTTTTATGGTTTTATGACAATGTTTTCAGACTTCAATGTGAAGTGGCAAGCTCTGTCCAGGAATCTCTGGCAAGTGGAATCAGGAAGTTTTATGACAATGTTTTCAGACTTGAAATAATGAGATTGATTTGAACATCCATGCCTCAGAAGTTTAGAATGGAACATGTTCTTCGTCAAGAAACTCAAAAAAATTAGCAAACATAGACAACCTAATAAAGTAAGCCAACTCACATTTTATCTGCAGTGAACGACTGCTTTACAGAAGGGGGAAAGAAAAAAGCAAACATGATTGTTTTCGCCTAGTGACCCGGCATCTCGAGGCTCTGAACCATTCATATTTCCAATTATTCATGGGAAGAATTTCCTTTACCAAACTAGACAGAGCAAGACAACACCACAATTCAACACAAGGGAAAAATAGTTTTCTTTCCAATATCGATCAGATCTTGGATGCTCTTTTATCCTACTACTAGTCATTAAATACTTGGAAGGAAAATAAATTATTCAGCAAACTTGGCTGCAAAAAACTAGAAAAAAGATTTAAGTAACAAGTAAACGCAACATAATTCATTAATCAGAGCAAAAAGCCCCAGCAGGCCTACATCAACTTGTGATTTGGCAAGAGTTCCACATCCACATGATCATGAGCAGATGCTATTAGCAAGATAATGAACGCTCTCTAGATTAAGGTTATTTTATCTTACTGTATCACAGTTAAATTTTCAACTTCCTGTATTATTCTACCATGATCCTGATAATAGCACTAACAAGAAAATCTCAAATATTTGGTTTAGCCAGGGTCTCCACAAATGAAACTGCAGAAGATTTAGTACCCCTAAGAAACCTCAGAACTTTTGCAGTTTTATAAGCAAAACTATACCGTGCTATAAAACGCCTGTCTACCTCAATAATGATATCACCATTTTTCAAGAACCCTAGTGGCACCAAAGCATCATGAAGCACAAATCCTTCAATATTATACAACCACATCCAAGATTCCTCGACACGATAATCTTTCATTACCCAAATCTCAAACATTCTACCATCCTTAAAAGTTGCACAAAGGTTTCCCTTAAAATTTCCAATTCTGAAGTTTGTTGTTTCCTGCTTATCAGGTCCCTTGAACTCCTCCAGCTTTCCTTCATCCAAATTGTACAAAATCACCTTTTTCCTGATACCCCAACATGCTGGCCAATGAAGATTTCCATTCACAAGAACCCCAATACTTTCACGATACACATAATCTTTATTATGCTGAATACTTTTCCAGACATATTGCCCAAGTTTGTCATTCATAACACCAAATCTGACAAAATATTTACATCCTAATACAATTACATAACCACCTGCAGCAGTGGACGAATTGGGGCCAAACCCGCAAAATGGATAATCAATACATTGGAAATTATTCTTTACCGTTTTAAACAATCCCGTGCATGGATTCCACAATGCCATGTTGTAATCTTCATAGCGAAGGCATATTAGGCCATTGTACGAACCAATTAGCCGAATATATTTAGTGTGCATTCCACCAGGTTTAGGAACCTTCTTCCATGCTTTTTCGACGTCTTCGTTGCTCAAACATGCATTGTAATTTAAAACTGCAGTTGGAGAGGTTATGAAGATTGAGAATGGACTTGAGATTATGTTGGAGATTATTGAATACCAATATTTGCAGACGCGCTGGCATGTGTAGAGGTCCTTGGGTGGAAGCCTTGACAATATATTCTCCAATATATACTGATCCATTATTCAGGAGCGTTAGTTTCAAGAATATGAAAGACGCAAATATGGTGGAAGAGGATGAAATCAAACTCGAATATCAAATATCATGATCTCTCAAGACTGTCAAAATGGGGGATGAAATAGAAACAGATATGTAACAAGTTGAGAATTCTAGTTTAAATCAAACTCGAATACCAAATAGCTTCAGCTCTCAAAACTCTCAAATAGAGAATATTGAAACACGGAAGATATATCGGAAGAGGATAAAACTAAAATCAAAATCGAAGTCTAAATCGAGCTTCTTGAGCTCTCAAAAAATATTGGAGTGAAAAATCCTCCATAGAATTTGTAAACAACGATACATAATGGACATAAGCTTCTAAATTAACATAACTGGCAGTAAGATAGGAAAATCTTCCCTAATTAATTTGTGATTGTGGGCTTCTTTTATCATGGACAGGAGATGAAAATATGAGCGCAAAATTTGCTCCACATTTACTAATGGTTTGTTTACTTTAGTCAGGTTTTACTTGGAATCCCTGTTTTAGACGGATTCATCAGTTGACATACCAAAGAAGGGTTAACTGGACTAAACCCCCTATAATTAGGGATACATTGCACTTTGTCACCCTGAGATTATTTTAGCATAATTTTGCCGCAATGCTAATTGCCGGTTATCAATGGTTCGCTTTTCCATTTGAAATATGATAAAAAGTTTGGTTAATTTTTCATGTACTGATAGTGTAGTGATTTTTTTTTTTTTTTTTACATTAGCAACTACAAATACATGACACATGTATATGATTTGAATTTATATTATATGGAATGACATAAACCTATTAGTGTAAAGAAAATTGTACACTAACAATGTATAAAAACGATAAACAAAAAAGTTTATATGCCCACATACTTGTGTTATTTCTTTCTTCCCCCCCTTTATTCTTCAGTGAAAATATTGGATCACAATAAGAATTAGGGGTGAGCAAATTCGGTTCATACTGAATTCATAACCGAATTCAAATTTAATTTGATAATTTGAAATCGGGTATTTGGTAATTTGGTACAAATTCGGTACGTACCGAATTCACTGAATTCTAACATGGTATGAAATAGGTAATGAGATTATGGATTTGGTAATAACCGATTTCGCATTCAAATTCGGTAAAATGAAATAGGGTACCGCATTACTGCATTCGAATACCAAATTAGTTTATAAAATATATAATATATAGATAAATGCTATTTAGTATTAGTATATACTACTAATATATTATTATATTATATAGGTAAATGCTATTAATAATAGTTAGTATAAGGTATTATCATGTACTTATAATAATAATAATGTATAATATATTATTTTAGTATTTGTTAATTGTTATATGACTATAACAATACAAATATATAGTAATACATAACAATATAAGATAACTATAATACTTATTATTTTATACATGAGTAACATGACTAGAATTAGATAATAATTAATACATATATGTATAATACTAAATATTAAACAATAAACATAATTAGTAATTAGAATTTAGATATTGGTAATTTGATACATCATTCATGTTTGAATTATTGAATATTTGAATGCGTAACCTGTAACTTGCAAGTATTAGTGTGTTCTAAATTTACATTACATATTTAACATAAATATTCATATTATCTATTCACTAATCTTAAGACTTTAAGTATAGACAAGACAACTAAGCAGTGTAAGTGAATGCATATGAATTGCAAATCAATGTATTAGCGTATTGACTTTCACAATAACATATGTAAGTAAATAAGTTTTATTTTGATTTGAAATAAATTATAAGTTTGTAACTAATATACCTTATCACTAATCATTGTAATTTGTAAGTTTGTAACTAATATTACTTATTATTAATTATTGTAAATTATAAATTCATTGTAACTAATATTACTTATTATTAATCATTGTAAATTATAACTTCATAAATTATCACTAATCATTGTACAGTCTAAGGTTTATTCTAGTTTAAATTAATCACTTTTTATGTGTTTCTTAAATCATAGACTAAGGATTCTAGGTATAAGTGATCAAATAAATGCCAATTAAACCACAAAATGATTAATCACTTTTTTTTAATAAATAAATTCGGTCTAACCGAATTCATTACCATTTCCGAATTCTAAATTGGTTGCGAAATGAATTCGGTTATAGCTAATTTGAAATTGAAAGCGATTTAAATTTCTATAAGTCAAATAACCGAATTCAGCTAACCGAATTATCGAATTTGTACCATTTGCTCACCCCTAATCAGAATAAGGATAGGGAAATTCGGCTACTTAACCACCAGCAAGGCTGCAAATGAGTTGGGGCCAAATTTGCAAACACATAATTATTGCATTGTCTATCACGTTGGAAGTTTTTTTCTATGTACAGTTTTCACTGATTCCATGCACAAATTCCACGAGAATAAGTTGAAAATTTTATCATGAAGACGTATTAGGCCATAATACGAACCCATATGAGCAATTGCCAAAATTTGAAGGATTAGGATGGGTTCTTCTTTTAGGGTGAAGTTCAAGGAAATTAGGACTTAGGTTCAATTTGGAAATTGTTGAAAACCAGTACCTGTAGATGGCACTTCTATCTAAATAGAGCCTCGAAAGAATATTCTCCAATATATCTAGATATCTGCTAAGTGCTAACGGAAAATCTGTGAGAAGAGGATCAAATCAAATCTTAACCAATTACGTTAAGCTCTCTAAAATATATAAGTATTAAGCTAATAGTGAAGGAAATAAAAATTAATTTTATGCAAAGCAGTTCAAAACTTTAAAATTAGGCAGATGATTGGGTTAGATGATAAAGTAAGAGAGATTTCCTATGGTCAATAACTCCCTCTTACCCCAAAAAAAAAATCCCCTAAAATTAGTCAAAAACTACAAACTTGGTGAAGCGCCAACAATCTCTTGGGCTGTTGGTCATCACCAGTACCTGTAGGTGGGAGGTTTCAAGTGTACCTTTGCCACTTAATTGTGTCTGCCACTTTCAAGTGAGTTTCTCCTACGGGGTCACTATTTTCAAGTGGCTTCCTCCGACGGAATTTTCCATCGGTTAGGCTCTCCCTCTACCTAAACTAAGCTTGAATAGGTTATACTAATGCTATCGTTGCGATAAAAAAAAAAAAAAAAAACTTGGTGAAGTTCCTTGATTTTTATTTTTACAACGGTTGGACTAATAGTTTAATAATGGGAATATTCTTACTTAAATTCGCATGATATAGGTTATCCATGACAGTGAATTGTTAACATGAAAGCCTAGAGAGCAAAGCAACAATTAAATGATTAATTTTATATACACAAGAAAGTATGAATGCACACTCTGTATATAATAATTAAAGTTTAAACTATTATCCATTAGTGTATACATTGTTAGTGTATACAAGAGTAATCTATTAACACATAAAAAGTGAGTTTTGTTTTTCTAATAGGGGCTGAGTGGGATTTAAGCAATGGGGAAGGAACAGGAGGAATAAAACCTAGAACTTAAAGGTAGTTTTAACTTTAACTACTAGATCAATAGTAATACTTGGTTCTTTGGGGAGAGTGCCCATTGCCACTGACATATGATCTAGGAAAACGGTATAATGTTACTGCTAATACTGACTCTGCTAAGATATGGATGTTTTTAACTTGGTTCAACACTTTAAGATAATTTGCTAGATGAACTAAGTTTACTTATCTCCTTGCTCCAAACGTAATTGGGTTTACTTTCATTATGTTAGTCTCAGAGAATGGTAGCAGATATAGGCCAGTTGCCTCTGATCATTAGAAGTCAGAACAAACAATTAGAAGAAAGGATAATTAATAAGTACATTGCAAATTGTACCTTCCACAACCACCACCACTCATCCCCCAAAACTAGCCACCACCTCCCACGACCTGGCCCTCTTCCCACCACTCCCTACTCCTTCCCCATCCCCTCCTCTTTTTTCCTCTTCTTTTTTTTTTTTTTTTTCCGACAACGATAGATGTTGTATAACCTACTCTAGTCTAGTCTAAGGGAAGGGGCAGGGGGATGGTCAACTAAGACCAGCCACATATTGTGGCCAAATTGTGGGAGGCAGGGGTTGATCCCTTGACCTCCAGCATCACCATTATGGTGATGACCACTGGACCAAATGGCCAGTGGCCTCTTTTTTCCTCTTCTCACTTCTTCCACCTTGTCACCACCGTCCCTCCTCTCTCTACCCTTCTCCTCCCTCCCTCCCTCTCCTTCATCCCCACTGCCTCTCATACCGTGCACCACCGATCTTATGACTTATTGGGTATATGTCCAATAATTGTTCAATGGCCACTATAAAACCTCTCCATAAGGTGGTGAACAACGCAAGGAAAGTATCAATTTGCTATTTAATGTATATAATGCAACATATCTTTGGACGTAAAAATTAGAAAAGAGATTTAAGTAACAAATAAACCCAACATAGTTCATTAATCAACTTGTGATGTAGCAAGACTTCCACATCCACATAACCATGAGCAGATGCTATTAGCAAGAGAATGAATGCTGTCTAGGTTAAAGTTATTTTATCTTACAGTATCACAATTAAATTCAACTTCCTGTATTATTCTACCATGATCCTGATAATAGCACTACAGGAAAATCTCAAATATTTGGTTTAGCCAAGGTCTCCACAAATGAAACTGCAGAAGATTTAGTACCACCAAGAAACGTCAGAACTTTTGCAGTTTTATAACCAATATGTTATAAAACGTCTATTTACCTCAATAATGATATCACCATTCTTCAAGAACCCTAATGGCACCAAAATATCATGAAGTACAAATCCTTCAATGTTAAACAACCACATCCAAAATTCCTCAACACCATAATCTTTTATTACCCAAATCTCAAACCTTCTACCAATTGAAGAAAGGTTTCCCTTAAAATTTCGAACTCTGAAGTCTATTTTTTGCTGCCACAGTGGATTATTGAAGAAAGGTTTTCCTTAAAATTTCCAACTCTGAAGTCTGTTTTTCACTGCCACAGTGGCTTAATTCTATCTTTATCAAGTGCCTTGAACTCCTCCAGCTTTCCTTCATCCAAATTGTACAAAACCACCTTTGTCCTGATACCCCAACACGCTGGCCAATGAAGATTTCCATTCACAAGGACCCCAATACTTTCAAGATACACGTAATCTACGTAATCTTTATTATGCTGAATACTTTTCCAGACATATGGCCCGAGTTTTTCATTCATAACACCAATTCTGACAAACTAATTACAGCCTTATACAACAACATAACCACCTGCAGCAGTAGACGAGTTCGGGCCAAACCCGCAAAATGGATAATCAATACATTGGAAATTGTTCTTTACCGTTTTAAACAATCACGTGGATTTTACAATGCTATGTTTTAATGTTCATTACAAAGGCATATTTGACCGTTTTACGAACCGATTCACCAGGTTTAGGAACTTTCTTCCATGCATTTTGGACATCTTTGTAGTCAAACATGCGTTGTAATCTAAAACTGCAGTTGGGGAGGTTACAAGGATTGAGAATGGACTTGAGATTGTGTTGGAGATTTTTGAATACCAATATTTGCAGACCCGCTGGCATGTGTAGAGGTCCTTGAGTGGAAGCCTTGAGAGTATATTCTCCAATAGATACTGATGCATTATTCAGGAGCATTAGTTTCAAGAATGTGAAAGATGGAAATATAGTGGAAAGGGATGAAATCAAACTCGAATATCAAATATCTTTAGCTCTGAAAACTATCAAGGATGAAATAAAAACGGATATGTAACAAGTTGATAACCCCGGCTTGGCACGTATGCAAGAACCCCGGATTCCTATCAAGAGTCTTGTTTGGTGCAGGGCTATGCGAGTGGGCTTCCTTTTCTTGAATCGTGGCAGCAAGCTAGATAAATAGCCCAACGTAGATGCCCAAGTAAAAAATTGGCCCATGATTGGCCTGAATTGTCCAGTTGCGTCATTACAAGAAAAAATTAGCTATTGTGAGTAACTAATTTGGTCACAAAAGCTATTGATCAGTTCTCATCTAATTTTGGAAACTTGATTTTAGCTTTTAATTTTGGAAAAGCTATTTTATTGTGTTCTCAACTGATTTTAAAAAATTGATTTTAGATTGTTTAGGCCCAAAAAAGCTAATAATCAGAAGGAGGTTTTGAGGTGCTTTTGGATTTTGATTTGGGCTTACTTTTTCACATAGACAAAATTACCCTTCAAATTTTAACATAATTATTAAATCATCTAAAGATTAGATAACTTTTTATGGCCTTTCTATTTTCTTCATTTTCTCATTTCACTTCTAGATTCATCTATATATCCCATGTTTTTCTCATCCATCAATTCATAGGCTTCATAAGCAAAGTAATTAAGTACATCAAAAATTATTTAATTAGTACAAAAATTTATTTATGTAGCATTTAAGGGTAATATGGTCATCTTCTTGTTAAAATCATCTTTTTAACTTTTTTTCAAGAATATCTCTGCATTTATTAAAATAGCTTTTGAAATAGTAAACGAGAACACATTCTGTAAATTAACTTTTACAAAATCAGAATCAATTGAGAACATGCTCGTAATATCATTATCCATCACAAATAGATTTACGACTTCAATAGAGGAGAAGCAAAAGAAAGGCTTTATATAAAATTCTCGTAGAATCAAGAATGAAGTTTTCATTCACCCCACGGGTGGAAATATGAATCTAAATTTGGTAAATGACTCGTGTTATAATCTTTTACATTCTTTGCCTTTTCGTTCATCACCTCGTGACTTGTAAATAAGGATTACTGTCCACGTAATTAAAAGACCAATTGTAAATCACAAATGAATTTTAAACTATTATTTATGCCTTGAAGACTAAGCCATACTTTTTGGTTAGCACCACCAGTATGATGTTAGTTTTTGCAATTCACAACAATCTAACAACTTAGTCATGGCTGCAATGTAATATAATCGCAGTCTAAAAAATTAGCACATGAAAGAATTTGCTACAACATATGTCGCAGTTTCTTTTATTTTATTACACAAATAAAACAGCTTGATTTATATTGCTAGCTACAAACTACATGTATTTTTCTTTTGTACATTTGGTTCCAACTAGAGCTCGAACCATCAGGGTATGTCTTTGTTGTGACAATAAGGATGAGGTTCTTTCTGATTTGAGACAAGCACTTGAAACCTTGCTACGAGAACAGCAAGGGCAGAAATTTAAACCTTAGGAAGTACGATGATGAGTCATGAATGTGTTAGAGATGACCGGCTGCGATCAAGCGAATCTGGAGAACTCTACATGACTAATTCCACTTTATACCTCTTGAACTTGTATCTTATTCTCACTTTGTACCCTAAATTTTAATTTTGGCCATATTATGCCCTAACTCTCGAATTCGTCCTATTTGAATCTAATCACTAACATTGCAAGCATGCACGAATATGCAAGTTATAATTAAAAAATTAGAAAGTGCAGATGACAAACTTTCCCTCATTTTAATAATTCCCTAATGTAGATGCCTTGATTCTCAAATTTCACATTCCTTTTTTCCAAACTTTCTCAAATATCTTCCACAAACTTGGAAAGACTTATTAAGTATGGGGTAAGTAAAATATGCATTGTAATTGCAGCAAATAAGACCCATATAGCTTGAATAAAAAGAACGCTCAACATTTTAGAATAGGATTAATTACAATTTACCCCCTTGAACTTGACCCTTTTATAGCACTTTGCCTCCCTGAACTTTAAATATATACACTTTATCCCCTTCGTTGACTAGTCAAACATTACTGATAAATTCTCCACCCAAAATTTTAACAAAATGACAGTAATGACCTTACGTAATAGTTCTAAACTAATGTTATACTTTTAATTAGAATATAAAACATCTTATTTGAAAAAACACAAGGCCACATGATTTAAAAAATAAAAAGTAAAGATGGTATAATACCAAAGAATTGAAAAATTGTATTGTTGAGAAAAGAAGAATTTAAAAATTTCTAAAACATCTGCACAAGTTTTCCATCGCTTATCTTTCTTTGTTAAATTATAAGTGGATTAGTTTTGTTAATTTTTATTTACCTTGCAACCTTTACAAGATTTTCATGAGTCAATAAAATGCTATTTGGTGATTTTGTACTGCATTCATATCTTGCTTTATATTTTGTTTGAATTCTACATTTAAAACATCTAAAATTTGTCTAAATACATTTTTCAATACATTTTTATTTTTAATCATTTTTATCACATATAAAACACATTAAAAAGTGCTACAATAAAAGAATATAAGCAAATATATTTCATTCTGAATGCACTAATTGATTTTATTTCACTTAAAATAAGTATTGGTATTAGCATTGAGATAATACACTGAGTTCCTTAGACATCTTTATTGTGAATTATCTAATTCATTTTAATACTAAAAGATCGAAATGCATAGTATAATTGTGTTTAGATGCATTTAGCAATTATTAAAAAATATATATTTATTATGTTACAATTATTATGTGTGTTTAATAATTAGGCAGGGATATCTAAATGTACAAATTTACATAAACTTACATACATGTAGATTTTGAAATTACCCAGGTCCGAACTCAATTATTGAACCACACATGGCATTGACTTGGATATACTACAGTCCAAGCATTACGCCAATCACTTTGTTAATTACTGTTTTGTTTTTGGTAGAAATAGGAGTGTTGATTATTTACCAGTATAGTTGAGTCTCTACGAATAATCCCTATAATATATGCAAAAGCTAATAATTTAACCCAACAAGTGGTAAATTACAATGGTTGAGTTTAGCTGATAATCATGAGGTTTCTCATTTGACTCTCGAGTCGTTACCTTTTTTCCTATCCTCTTGTAAGATTTAGAGTCTGCCGTTAGATTCGAAAAAAAAAAAAAGTTAAAAGACATCAAATTTGACACTCAAGCTTGATAAGAAATCTGCACAACTGTTTCAACTAACTATAAGACTGTTAAAACCTGACCTGATTTCCCTCGGAATAGGTCTTGCATTATGCTATCAAAGAAAAATATGAGGAGGCATTTCACACTTGGCATTCAGCGGATCTGTAGCCAAAACATGGTGAATTACTCTTTTCAACACCAATGATTTGCGTGATTCTTTGACCAAGCTAGGCAATGACATGACACGGTGAGGGACACCATAGTAACATGTGTTAAGAAAAATACAGAAAGGCCTAGCCAGCATATTTGCTAATTGTACTTGTTTGGACTTATTAACGCAGCAAAACAACGCTAGAAGGCTCCAGTTTTTGTTTGTTTATCTTTGCAAGGATTATAAGAAAGGGCCTAATGCTTTTTAATGATATTTTCAAGATTCACAGCGTCAATATTAAGGCCTATTTTGGTACTTAAAAGTGTTTAAAGATAATAAAATTTTCATTACCATAATTCTTGTTTGATGTGTATTCTTTTAACAGTCCATGATTATATTGTGTTATCTCAAATCTTTTAGGAGAATTTCAGTTCCTATGATTCATATTTTCCAATCCTGAAATTCCCGCTATTTTACAAATCTTTGGCTTTAACATTGAAGAAAAAATTTTTTGTTCAAGCAAAGCCCAAAGAGAGGGAACATCATTTTCAAACCAAGAAAAGAACAATAATTTTACTTGAAAGCCATGGGACTGACAAATCAACCAATCACTATCATTGAGGAGATTCTTTTGATACCAAGAAAAGAACTGTAGGCTCATCTCTATAGTTTGACTTGCAAACTTGCAATTATAGAATATACCGTCATAGCCAAGTGGGCTTCAGTGCGTATCCCAAAAGTCTCCTTGTTTCCTCTATATTCTCAAGCAAAGCTGTTATATGTTGATATGAAAGAGGAAGTTATCACTAACTGAACAACTTTCTAATGGCCTCTTCTTCCACAATTTGTCCACCTTTTCAATTTTCAGCAAAGTATTATCACCCTTCCAATGATGGAAGCAGCTGTGTGAGGGATAGCAGTTTCTTTGGAGGGAAACCAGTGCTGAATCAAGGTGTTGGCTATTCTGTGATTCTTGGATTTGGAGCATTCTTTGCTGTTTTCACCTCTTTCTTGGTATTAAGTTTATACACCTTCTCAAGTCTATGTTATTGAAGTTTTCCTGCCTAGTGAAGTTTCGAACTGGTTTCTGTCTAGATAGGATGTGTTCACTTGACCGAATCCTGTTGACAAATTTTTCTCAGCATAACTGCATCTCGATGTTCACCTGGTATTAGATACTTCTTGATAGATGAATTCTTAGATAGACAGTGCATATTCGTCGTGATTGAAGCATATGAATGGAGAGTAAACTTGAAATTAGGACCAAAACTGAGTAATTGCTTCACCCAAAATGCTTGGTAATTTGATGCATTAAACTCTCAGCATGTTGGATATCTGTTCAATTCTTTTTTGTCTCAAGTGTTCTGCTTTCATGTTTGTCTTTCTTTTTTTTTTTCGAAACGATAGGATTTTTCATTGCTTTAATGAGAAAGAGTACATATACGAGCAACGGCTCGAGAGAAGCTATACAAAAAGTGTTCTAAGAACACTGAGGAAACAGTCTTTCCTCATCAACAATAACGCCTAAAGCATCTTCACTTAATTTTTTGCTAACTAACATATGTTCTTGTCTACACAAGTCAAAAGAGCACATGCAAAACAACCTCTGTAACTTAGAGATGTCTTCCAGTACTGTTGCCATCTTGATGTCCGCAGGGCTCTGCTGTTTGATTTGTCTCCATAGCTCCTTGTTACAAAACTTCAGCTTCACCTTACTCCAGTTTCGATGCACAGCTTTGCACAAGGCCAGCTTCAGAGCTAGTGCATCGTCTAGGCCTTTGCTTCCCAAACTGATCTCATTCATTAACCACCCTGTCATTCTATTCCTTGCATATTCCTTAACTGTGACTCCTATCCCAACAGTATGCTGTCCTTTTTTCTTTGTTGTTTCTATCTCCATTATCACAGCTCCCTCATTCGTAAAGTTCTGATCTTGCAAATCTTGCCTAGGGGCTGTTTCTTCTGTGCTCTTTCCAAATGTCGTGCCCTCTTCCTGCAGCTGTTCCATCCAATCCTTGTGTGCTCTTGCTATTGTTTTGAAAGGTGTAACTATGTCAGATTTCTCGAATTCCCTCTTATTTCTTTCTTTTCACACCTGCCATAGGATATTAGCCGTTAAACCAATGTGTTCCAACCCCTCTGGTCTAAACCGTGCTTCTGAAATCCTTAGCCACCATCGCTTGAAGTTCCCTTGTTGGTCCTTTGCCCCATCCCACTGAATAGGAGCTGCCTTCCAAATGTTCATCGAATGAGGACAGGTCAACAGGAGGTGTTCTACTGTTTCCTGTGCAGTTCCACAAGTTGTACAAGTAGGATCACCCTGTCCCGATCATGTTTGTCAGAGTGGCATTTCCTCCTCCCTCTCCTTTTGGCTTTCCCCGTGGTTTCTGAGTAGTGGCTTTATTTGGAAAAATGTGCATCCAAATAGAGAATAAAACCAATTGGTGATGACTTGTTTTGGTAGGAAAAGAATGTGATTACCAAATTAAAATTCCACGGAGATTTACAATTGCAAAGGTGAGTTCTAGCAGCAGATTAAAGAAACAGACCCGTCACCAAAAAACCCTTCTGTTCGTTCTTCTTCACTAGATGTAAGTCTTTTCAATGACAATTAAAATCTATTAATTCAGGAAAACAGTGTTTCCTTGTGCATCAGAAAGTCGTGCTCAAGCCTTTCACAATTTAAAACTGCAACAGGCATTTTCCGTGCAAAAAAAGTCTCAAAATTTCAGTCCTTACATGAGTACTAAGACCGTCGTAGCGTTTTCTATTTGATGTAAAATCAGGTATGGTTAGAAAAGCGGTATGTTGGATCCCGCCACACATCAGAATGGTTCAATACGGCAGGCAGAAATGTTAAGACAGGACTTATTGCTAGCGTTATTGTATCTCAGGTAACATGAAGAAATTGTTTCAGCTCTGGCTTTGTTCTAAAAATTAAGTTCAAATATGGTATGCAGTGGACATGGGCTGCAACAATTTTACAAAGTTCAAATGTTGCCTGGGAATATGGAATCAGCGGCCCCTTCTGGTATGCAAGTGGTGCTACAATACAAGTATGTATGAGATCAACATCTCTTAATTACTCTGAAAATAATTTTTGGGGCATTCCTGATGAAAGAAGACAGAACATTACTAGTTTTGTGCTCACGAACAGGTACTCTTGTTCGGTGTAATGGCAATAGAGATCAAAAGGAAAGCTCCTCACGCACACACAGTTTGCGAAATTGTGAAGGCTAGGTCTGTGTCCATTTGGAATATCTTAGCAGCTTATCTAAATCTTACGGATCCTCATTTTGGTTGCAACAGTTTTTCTCCTGACAGAATAAACTCTCTTCTGCTTCACCAGATGGGGAACTGCTGCTCATCTTGTCTTTCTTACTTTCTGCTTTATGACAAACATAATTGTTACCGCCATGCTTCTACTTGGTGGTTCTGCAGTCGTGAATGCTCTTACAGGGGTTGATATATATGCAGCAAGCTTTCTGATACCTCTTGGTGTAATCATCTACACTCTAGCAGGAGGCTTGAAAGCCACTTTCTTGGCTAGCTACATACATTCTGTAATAGGTGTGATACTGCAGCTAGATACATCACTTCATTATTTTTAGACTAGAGATAAAACTTTGTAAACCTACAATTCTTTATCTCAACACCTTTCATCTTCTTTTCACTTTTCAGTTCATGTGGTATTAGTCGTCTTTGTGTACCTAGTGTACGTTGCAAGCAGTGAGCTTGGTAGCCCAAGCACCGTATACAGACGTTTATTGGAGGTTGCCAGCAAATCAAGAAGTTGTCAAGAACCACTTTCTCATGTTGGGCAATCTTGTGGTCCTGTAAGTGGAAATTTCAAGGGTTCTTATGTTACAATGCTGAGTTCTGGTGGTCTAGTTTTTGGGATTATCAACATTGTTGGAAATTTTGGAACAGTTTTTGTTGACAATGTAAGTTCTTCATCACTTGTTCTCTATGTACCTAAACTATTTTTGCTCATCACTTGTCAAGAATCACTTATTCTCTATGCACCTAAATCTGTCATTGGAACTACAGGGATACTGGGTAAGCGCTATTGCAGCAAGGCCATCATCCACTCACAAGGGGTACTTGTTGGGTGGATTGGTTTGGTTTGCTGTACCATTCTCTTTGGCAACATCACTAGGTATAGGAGCATTAGCACTAGATCTCCCAATAACAGCAAGTGAAGCAAGCCATGGACTTGTACCTCCTGCAACAGCTATTGCTTTAATGGGAAAAGGGGGATCCATTCTCCTACTTACAATGCTTTTTATGTAAGTTTTCAACTAGAGGAATAATTTCAGTCAAAATGTGATTTTCATCAAAGGCCATTTAGAGAAGTCCTCCTTGTTTATTTAACCACTGAAACTTTCAATCATCAGGGCTGTAACATCTGCTGGTTCATCTGAGCTCATTGCTGTCTCGTCGCTATGTACTTATGATATCTATCGTACTTACATAAATCCAGACGCAAGTGGTAGACAAATCCTAAAAGTCTCCAGATGCGTGGTCCTTGCTTTTGGATGTTTTATGGGCATCTTAGCAGTCATCTTAAACAAAGCTGGAGTTTCTCTTGGATGGATGTACCTAGCAATGGGAGTTTTTATTGGCTCGGCAGTTCCTCCCATAGCTTTTATGCTGCTATGGCGTAAAGCGAATTCATTTGGTGCCATTCTTGGAACAGTCACTGGTTGTGTTTTGGGAATAATCACTTGGTTATCAGTAACAAAAGTTGAATATGGGAGGGTAAATCTTGATACAACAGGACGGAATGCACCTATGCTAGCTGGAAACCTTGTCTCTATCCTGACTGGTGGAGCTGTTCATGCTTTCTGTAGTTTCTTGTGGCCTCAAGATTATGACTGGGACACTACCAAGAAGATAACGATGGTTGAAAAGGAAAAAAGTGACTTACCAATTGACGAGTTTAAAGAAGAAAAGTTGATCAGGGCAAAAGCATGGATAATTAAATGGGGAGTTGGTTTTACCATTGTAATTGGACTACTGTGGCCTCTGCTTACACTTCCTGCTGGTAAGCCTACAACTTTTTATCATATTCTCATATTTTAGATCATAGGAACCAAAATTTTCATTCTCCTAAAGATGCAGAAACATGTAGCAGTAATCCATAATCCACACATCATAAAGTACTCAATAAATAAGAAACATTAACTAGTGCACTGCATACTCACAAAGCCTTCAAAGTTGCAAAAGAACCATAATGAGCCAAACGGTATATTAGGCATAGACTTTGTGATGAAATTATCCAAGACAGTGAATTCATATACCCATTATTTCATTGGTAATGCATTATTTCCATACGGCCCACTAGATTTTAGCATGTGTTTCCGGAGATACAAATGTTCCGCATTACAGGAAGATAGAATTTCTGCAGTTGCTAGTATCTTACTTCTAATTGTCTAGAGTCTCATTATGTTCAGTGTTTTATGAAGTTACACTTCATTGTATCTGATAGAACAGGAGCTAGTTGAAAAACAACTAGTAGAAACTAAGATGCATCTTTTTTCTTTGTTTGGGCACCTATAGGGGTAGAGATCAACTTTAGATCCTAAATTTTGACAGAAAGCAGGCAAATAAGACCACCATGTTCATTTTATTGGATATTTTTCATTAAACCACTCGACTGAAACAGGGAAGATAGAAGGCATGGCCCATCAATTTCCTCAAACTAGAAGTTCAGGATATAGGATGAAACCACATTGACTAGCTGACTTTCATTTTCATTTCAAGTTAACTAGGTGACGGTCACTAATTTTAACTTCCATTTTTGAAGTTCAAACAATGTCTACCTAATGTTGCAGGGCAATTCAACAGAGGATACTTCACATTCTGGGCTGTCGTAGCTATTGCATGGGGTACAATTGCTTCAGCTGTAATTATTGTTTTACCACTAACAGAAAGCTGGAAAACCATCCAAAGTGTACTTCTTGGTATGTTTACAAACGACAGGCTAATGGAAAAGATTGAAGAATTGAACTTTAAACTGCAAACTGTATTATCAGCACTGCCTGAAGCAGAGAGAATTTACTTACTCGAGAAAGAGAAGACAAAGAAGAGAGAAGCATCAGAAATCGAAGCTCAAATCATTCCTTCATAAACGAGTACATCCCTGTTTAGAAGTAGCTCACCAAAACAGAGTTGTGAAAGCTGTTGATAACAAAACCGAAGTCAGCAATATATATCCTGGACTGAGTTTTCTCCAGTGCTATTATCTGTGAAAATCCTTATATTTAATATCGTGCAGCATATATGGATCTTCTCACCTTGAAAATTGGATGCTGTAAGTCATATTTACGTAAAAAACTGATATACTTTTGAACATCAACCTTTTGTGTAGATTTTTTTTTTTAACACTGTAAGAGAAACTCTTCTCCAAGCATCAACAAAAATTTCAATGGTTGAGGAATTAGAGATACCAGGTTTCTGGCACATTGCAGAGGAGGACGATGATACTTCCTAAGTAGGCAAGAGAATTATGCTGAACACTAATTTATCTGGTTTCTGGCACACTGCTAGTGATGCCAAGAACAAGCATAGCTTCTCTCTAAATGAATGGAGACGCTTTGTTTAGTCCATGGGTAGAACCATTTTTGTACTCTTAGATCCGACTTTAAGTGGAAAGAGACCTTAGCTGAAACCAGAGTAAGGTCTGCATAAAGATAAGCATACGTACCCTTAAAATGTACATTGCTATACTGAAGAATATCAAGACGATTACATTTCTCTGCAATTTACTCCAACATGTTTTTCTTTCTCAATTCTTGTCCCCCTCCAAACGTTGTCAATCTTTTAGCACTAATTTTACCTTTCTAATAAAGAAAAAAGACTACCATTCTCTCCTGAATGAAGTTCCACAGGGAGCCTGATGTATTAAAATAATGAGATTGATTTAACCATCCATGCCTCACAAGTTTAGAATGAAACATGTTTTTCGTCAAGAAACTCAAAAAAATTAGCAAACATGCGCCAATTACATAGACAACCTAATAAAGGAAGCCAACTCACATTTTATCTGCAGTGAACTACTGCTTTACAGAAGGGGGAAAGAAAAAAGGATACATGATTATTTTTACTTAATGACCCAGCAAATCAAGGCACTGAACCATTCATTTTTCCAATTATTCATGGGAAGAATTTCTTTTATCAAAACTAGAGCATCTTGAAATTAGCCAGAGCAAGACAACACCACAAATCAACACAAGGAAAAAATAGTTTTCTTTCCAATATCGATCAGATCTTGGATGCTCTTTTAAACTACTAGTCATTAAATACTTAGAAGGAAAATAAATTATTCAGCAAACTCGGCTATTCCAGAATACTACATTAGCCACGTATTGTGTTGTGTATTACAGGTGCAACAGCATCTTGAGAAGCTTGATATATTTCCAATGATGAGAACTTTATGCCGAAGGGCTAACAAACACTGCAACTTAGAGAGTCTAATTTTACTACACTGAATTAAATAAATGAACTTTTATGCATAATAGTAAAGCATTTACAGAAGGGAGACTGTAGAGAGTGAAAAATTGACTTAATACTCTTCTTCAGCAAAAACATCTCACCCCAAAGTGGTGAAGGGTCTAATAACGACTAAAAAGTATTTTATATCTATAACCTAGCTTCGACAAACTAAAATAGAAGAAGGCTCATTCAGATGTCTGTATCAGATGAACAAAATTAGAATTATCAGCGTCCAAAAAACTTACAACTAACTGCTCAAGGCGAAATCTATACTGTTTTGGCCTTATCTTGGGCGTCCATGACCATTATGAAGCGCAACAAATCATCCCCTCATTCTCCCACTTCAAAACATCATAATCGGCTTCAGAGGACCAATATCAGTAAACCATCTCCATATAGCTTTTGTCTACGATATAGGGCTCAATCATTTATATCAATCCTTAGCCATAGCAAAATTTACCCAAAAGAAAGCAAAAGACAACTTGTCGTGCTCAAAGCATCGCCGAACAGATTCAGTTGATTTCATCAGTTGTCCTAAAAATCTTTCCCACGGTACATAACTTACTTGCCACAAACCCACCAACTAATGTGCATTGAAGTTAAAAATTCATCCATTTCTGGTAATACACACAAGTTCTAGGAGAAATAACTCCATCAGGTGTACATTGGCTAATTCGTGGACACATACCACATGGAATCGAAGCCATTGCCCCAATCTTGAGACTCTCTCCAAGACCAGCTCCTTTTGCAATCCTGTAACATACAGTTCCAATAGGAATAGAGTGATATTCTCCCAAGCCAGTGCTTTTAACCTCTATGACCTCATTGTCCAATACCATAGAGTTCAAAACCTCCGCAATTTGTTGATTTGTGCAATCAAATGTGGTGACTTTGCTCTTGTTCAAAAAGTCATAAACTCCTTCAACAGTTGCAACCTTCTTAGAATTGATTATCTTCAAGCAGAGGCCTTTAAGAACACCAATGAGTTCTTTATCAAGATTTCCATCCACATACCATGCACCACCAGTAACTTCCTTTGACGGTTCAAACTCTGCTGCCATGTAATGCTTTCTCCCCTTGTTCTTGATGTTGACAACCTCTTTTATCAACTTCTTACTTAGAAGCGACTTCAGAGATTTATTGACGACAGTATCAGCAAGATTCGTCTCAAATTTTATATCCCTAGTCCAAATTCCCATATCTTCTTTACTCTTTATCACATTGAAAACTGCACGATCAGCATCAACAAGAGACCCATTGGCAGAACTCGATTCTGGTCTTTTACGCTTGAGAGAAGAAGCATTCATCGAACGACTCATCCTGTCTATTACACAACCCAATATTAAACAAGTTAGTAACAAACCAAATAAGCTCCTCTTGCATAGATAAGACTTTCAACCGAAATTTGTCGTTTTAATGACAGTCAAACAATCAAAACAGGTTTTTCTTATCTTTGATTTCAACCTTTTCTTCTTCTCACCAACAATTGACAATTCAGAGTATCACATACACAAAAATGAATTCACAAGGACAATAGAACGCCGCGATGAAACACAGTTTAGTCCTGCCTTAGGACAAAACCTTGTCTAATTTCAGGATACTAGTACATACATTAGTGAAATTCATAGTCAAATTTCGCTTTCCAAACATTTCAATCAAAACCCTGAACTTCTGATTTCTAATATTTGAACCAGAGGTTTTCTAATATTTGAGCCCAGAAGTTTTATCCTCCAAAGAAACAGCTAAGCAAAAAAGCCCATGTCACAACAACCGCCAACCAAGACAAAAACTTGCAGCAAATGCAGTAATCAAACAACTCCCCAAGCAGTTTTCTCCTTTTATACTAAATCGTTTCAGTAAAATGAAAAATATATATATATATATATGTTACCTGAAAACAACGGAGCTCCAATGGAGATTCGGGCTCGGGTGAATGATGTAATCGGGTCCTTTGGAAAGCAAAGTTACCCTCTCTTTCTTGCTGCAACTCACCGGAGAGAGGGAGAAGAAGAGAGAAACGTAGAGAGGAAAAGAGTCGTGCGGTTGGATGACTACTGGCCGGAATAGTTGGGGTCTCGGACTGTGGCGGCGCGTGGGAATTGGGTAGAACGGTGGCTTGGGTGGATGTTTAGTAGGGATAGGCCTTTTTGGACTGAAAACGATGGAGAAGAAAACAGTTTCAAAAATTTCACTTTAGCCCTAAATCTTCTGTTCTATGTGCTCAACCCCCTTTAGAGTATTATATCACAATTTTCCCCACTAGACTTTACTTTTGAATGTTACATATTGGCCCATCAACTTTTTTTTTAAAGAAATAATTACATTAATTGAGTTTGACTAACATTAAATCAAGTCTAACGAACTGCTTTTTATCTTTGATTTGTGAATTTTACTATCATTAGGATTGAAATCTCAACTTATTACTCATGATACGTGCTTTATTTTGATTTTTTATGATAACAAAAAAATGATTATCATATTAAATATTACTCCCTCCATTTTATTAAAAATGTTTAACATCTTACCAAAATCAAAGTTACTTTTAATATCTTTTTTCCAACATTGTCTCCACCTTTATTTATATTTCACAATAATTCAATTTTAAAATTTGATTTTTTTTTAAAAAAAATTTGTTTGAAAATAAATCCATTAACATCACCAGCAAGCCACTATTCTTAAAGAGTTTAAATTTCTAATCCCAAAATACCACAAACAATTTGGAATGAAGGAGGTATCATGTCCTCCTACTTGTAAATAACTTGTCAATGAACAAGAAGAACTAAGTAGCGCCTTGTTTGCAAACAAGTTTTTTATCAAGTTTGTCTGTTACAAATTTTTTAAAATTTTAACCATGATAACCTCAAAAAATTTCTCAACGTTTTTAAACTATACATTTCAAAATATTCAAAAAAAGTACAATTCAAAAATTTTTTTAAAAACTTCTAAAGTAAACTACAGTAAAATTTTAGACAAACATTCAAAAAACTCACTTGCCAAACAGATGCGTACTAGTTCAACAATTTTTCAAAGCCTAAAGGGCTGATGAAATAAAAAATGCAAGTCCAGTAATTAAACCGGTTTCATAAACCAGACAGACAGTCCTTAGAGGGATGCAGCATAAAAGACAAGCCAGGAGCCACTGCACCTTTGGTGGCATCAAGCATAAAGTCTGCACATACCCATGGGAGAAAGAAATGGAAATGGAGGAGAAAGAGTGCCCAAGATAAAAGAGGCATTCAAAGGGTAAGATGGTTTTCTGTTTCCTATTCAGCTATACCTTCCTTTTCTATGACTTCTCATGTACAGCATCATATGAACAACACAGAGCAGCCTCCAGATCACAGAGGACCCTCTCAATTTGCTACATTCGTATATATCATGTAACTAAATCCATCTAACAAAAAGAAAATGTAAATTTGCTTTTAAGCTGACTAAACTATGCCAACTTATGTACTACAACAACACTACAAATAGACCATATAAACTGATGCTAAGTCAGGTGCAAGCAGCAGTAATCAATCTTCCCGCTATCAAGCATTTTTCACAGCCTGTAAAGGACGCGAAATATGAATGGAAGTTTGTCTGCCGCAATAGCAATGATAAGACGATTTCCAGCATTTTCCTGTCCTCAACTCCATTAAAGCATTATCTATTTCCTTGTGGCTGAATTGCACCAAATTAATTATGGAACCTGTCTTTGATTTCTTTTAAGAACTTTGGTCTATCAGCATCAACACTCTCTTTCTTGGCTGAAGAATTAGCTGCTTGTTCCTTCAATGCTTCCTTCACCATTTTCTTCTTTTCAGCCTCTGCCTGATGTTCATTCTCGTCACGTGCTTTCTTAAACATCTTTGTGAACACTACCAAAATTTGTGTAACTGCATATACAAACCCCACAAAGAGAAATTTGTAACTTTGTTTTGGATCCCAGATGAGAAAACAAATTAACATGGACAACAGAAGTTAAACATTCCACTACGTTTGTACAGTGACCCATTTAACTATGCAAGTAAAATAGTTGAAGCTGCAACCAGGGTGGTCATACAAGCAATTCTTGTCCCCATGTCAAATAATGCAAGAAGATGAGCAAAATCACTTCAGCTTCAAATGTAAAGTAAAAAACAGTATTCACCTCAATCGCATAAAGAGTGACTGCTAACAAGTGGAAACTTGAGAGTAAATTTTCACTTAGTCTGACCCCATTAGAACAAGAAGATGAAATATAAACTGTCCATGGTCTCTGCGTCAGAAATCTCTCTGAATGCCATAAAAACGCTCAGTACTGTTTCAGTGCAGGTATCCATGGGCAATTCTGCATAATCATTCAGCCAGTTCCTTCAAATAAGGCAGGTTTATACATTTATGAAGTACCTATTTAGGACCTTTTACGCATGCCTCCCCTCGATTCAGTTTTCACAAGCAAAAATCACCTATCTTTTTCAGGATAGAACTTCGAAGATCTAGAAATTCTAAATGCAGCAAAAATAACATCATAAACATCAACAAAAGTAAACTTCATTAGAGATTGCTGAAGCACAGAGAACTAGGAGACAGATGTCTAAAAGCTTGGATGAAACTCTCATTGTTGATCTTCAGTCAAATTTTGCACTTGTAGAACCATATATCAGGGTAATATACAACATATTGGCAGGGAAAAAAAAATGGTCATGCATTACTACCATATGCTCTATTTACACCATTTGGTTCCACATTCTCCATACATTGATCACAAATACCATGCAGAAGGACTTTTTCTTTATTC